>NC_072787.1:28114729-28124729 GCF_022539595.1 Amphiprion ocellaris
CCTTAAAATGACTTGAAAGCTCGTCTACAACGGCTCAAACTTTGTTCAAAACGATAAAAACTTTAATCTGATAAAGTCAGCATGGCTCAGAAACAGAGAACAGAGGAGCAGGTTGTTGGAGATCCATTCAGCATGGTGGAACATTAACAGATGATGAGCAGAGTAGAGAGGAAACACGGAGATAGAAAAACATCTACAGGATGAGGAGATGGCAGGAGCTCCAGGAGAAACCAACTGCAGGTTCTGGAAGATGTTTGAAGGACCGTCTTCCAGAACCTCCAGCTGGTTTCTACCAGGACCTGGATGACTGAGAACCTCCACAGAAGTATGAGGAGACAACATGAGTTTAGAGCTTAAACATCTGAGGAAACATGGAGATGGAAGAACACCTACAGGATGAGGAGACTAAACCACCACAAAGAGACACAAAATGACCAAAACAAGACACACAACACCAGAAGTGACAAATCTGCCTCTCAGATAAACATCTCTAATGTGAGGAGACGACTTTAGTTCAGTTTTAACATGTGATGTTTCCAGGTTTCTAAGTTTCTGGGTTCTCCTAGCAGTTGTTCTGAGGCTAACGGAGCTGCTGCTGTGAAGATGAACAGGGATAATAAAGCTATAAAGCTGATTGTGTCGATGGATGGAACAAACTGAGGAGTGTGGAGGAAGCAGAGCCTGTAAATGACTGGACCAGCTGACGGAGCAGGTTATTCTGGGTCTGAACCTCCTCCAGCTCCTAATATAGACTCAGCCTGGAGCACAGCTGGGAATCATGAGGCTAGCTGCTAGCACCCTGCTAACGGGCCGCTAACTCATACCAGGTTTGAGTTAGACTGATGGGGGAATCCTGAGTCAGAGCAGCTTCATGTCTGGGATCAGAAACCTTCCAAAAAATTAGGCTAGCCTAGCTTAGCATACAGACTGGAAACAAGGCTAACGCTTAGCCTCTGTTCAGAGATAAACACCTCCAGACACCTCTTAAATTCACTGATGAACACACTGCACCGGTTTCATGATTCTGTCTTTAAACTGGTTCCCAGTATGTTCTAGTGTCTTTAAACTGGTTCCCAGTATGTTCTAGCCTCTTTAAACTGGTTCCCAGTTTGTTCCAGTCTCTTTAAACTGGTTCCCAGTATGTTCTAGTGTCATTAAACTGGTTTCCAGTATGTATTTATTGTGTTTTTCTTCTGTTTTTAACGTCAGTTTGTTTTATTCTGGTTTTAAGTGTCTCTCCTGTTCTGATTGGCTGCTGGGCGAAACACTGGATTATGATTCATTCTCCAGAAAGGAAGTCGTTATAATTGATATACAGTCTGCAGTTCCCCCAGGAATGACTGCTATTAGCTTTGTTAGCCTCCTGTTAGCATCCTGTTAGCATCCTGTTAGCATCCTGTTCGCCTCCTGTAAAAGTTTTAATTTAAACTTTAACAAAATGATTTTGACTAAAAAAACTATTGAAAACAGCAACTATGATCTAAAATGAGTTAGTAGTTATAAATTATAGATATACAGTCATGGATAGATGATCAAACCTCTCCCCTAACCCTAACCCTGTTGGTTCTACTGGTTGGTTTTACTGGTCCCTGTAGCTGTGGTTCTACTGGCTGGTTCTACTAGTCCCTGCAGCTGTGGTTCTACTGGCTGGTTCTACTGGTCCCTGCAGCTGTGGTTCTACTGGCTGGTTCTACTGGTTGGTTCTACTGGTCCCTGTAGCTGTGGTTCTACTGGCTGGTTCTACTGGTTGGTTCTACTGGTCCCTGTAGCTGTGGTTCTACTAGCTGGTTCTACTGGTTGGTTCTACTGGTCCCTATAGCTGTGGTTCTACTGGTTGGTTCTACTGGTCCCTGTAGCTGTGGTTCTACTGGTTGGTTCTACTGGTTGGTTCTACTGGTCCCTGTAGCTGTGGTTCTACTAGCTGGTTCTACTGGTTGGTTCTACTGGTCCCTATAGCTGTGGTTCTACTGGTTGGTTCTACTGGTCCCTGTAGCTGTGGTTCTACTGGTTGGTTCTACTGGTTGGTTCTACTGGTCTCTGAAGCTGTGGTTCTGCTGGCTGGTTCTACTGGTTGGTTCTACTGGTCTCTGAAGCTGTGGTTCTGCTGGTCCCTGGAGGACAGACTGGACTCCATGAGGCTCAAGAACTGAATCTCTAGAGTCGTTTAACGGGTCGACCTTCCCTCGGTCGGTTCCGTCTGCAGGAACCTCTGGGTTGTGTTTGGGAGGGAGCCTCGTTGGATAAGTTTAGCTCCGTTGAGCTGCAGGAACAGCTGCTGCAGGTTATTTCTGGATGGAGGCTGCACGCTAACCGCTAGCACACATTTAACCATGACGTCAGCGCCTGAACCTGATCCATCCAGACCAACCCTCTGAACATGGTTCTACTGAGGAACAACGGTCATGTTCTACTTCAGAGCTCTTCAGTTTCTGGATCATTCCATGTTTCTGTGTTGTTTGCTAACCCTACTCTAATCCATGCTAATGTAGAAGCTAGATATTTAGCTAGCTGTTACTGGTGAAAACAGTCCAAAGAATTAGTCTGATCCTGATAATGTGAGGTAGAGAGAGACATTCAATCAGCTGACAATGGGATGAAAATATGAAAAACAGAAGAGAGGACATAGCTTTGCTCTACACATTCTTTAGGAACACTTGGATGATGGAAACGACAAAAACAAGACAGAAAATGACAAAAACAAGACAGAAAATGACAAAAACAAGACGTAAAACGACAAAAACGACGTAAAACGACAGAAACAAGATGCAAAATGACAAAAACAAGACGTAAAATGACAAAAACGACGTAAAACGACAGAAACAAGACGCAAAATGACAAAAACAAGACGTAAAACGACAGAAACAAGAGAGAAAATGACAAGAACAAGAGAGAACGACAAGAACAAGACAAAATGACAAAAATGAGATAAAACGACAAAAATAAGACAAAAAATGACAAAACGACACAAAACGACAAAAACAAGAGAGAAAACAAAAATGAGGGAGAAAATGACAAAAACAAGAGAGAAAATAACAAAAATAAGACAGAAAATAACAAAAAACAAGAAACAAAGCAACAGAAACAAGACACAAAACGACAAAAACAAGACATAAAATGACAGAAACAATGTCAAAAGGACAAAAATGAGGCACCAAATGACAAAAACGAGACACAAAATGACAAAAATGAGACACAAAATGACAAAAGGAAGACACAAAATGACAGAAATGAGAGAAAACAAAAACAAGACAAAAAATGACAAAAGACAAAATAACAGAAACAAGACAAAAAACGACAAAAGACAAAATAACAGAAACAAGACAGAAAACTACAAAAACAAGACAAGAAAACGAGAAAAGGGAGACACAAAATGACAAAAACGAGACAAAACTACACAAAGGAGATACAAAATGACAGAAACAAGACATAAAACAACAAAAATTACACACAAAATGACAAATGAGACAGAAAGCGACAAAAACACGACACAACAAAAGCGAAACTAAAAATGTCATTTTAGGGGAACTCCAGACTTATTCGGTATTTTAAAAATATTTTAAACATTCTTTTCTCCTAGTTTTTCTCTAGATTTGGTCTCAGGACAAGAACATTTAGACACTACTGCATGTTTTAGGGTTTACTACGTGGATTATGGGATGGAAAACGTCCTCCTTTAATGATCCTCAGACATTAAATCATCTCCATAGAAACCTTCAGGTTGTTCTGCTCAACCTTCTCTCATCTCCTCCAACATTTTTAAATCCTAAACTATTTTGGATGGGATTCAGAATATTTTACATTCAGATAATAAATACTTCGAGAACTTCAATAAAATTAAAAAAAATAAAAAAGATAGTTTTTCTCTCAAAATTTCAACTTCTTATCTCTGAATTTCAAGATTTTATCTCAATATTTTTGACAATGCTTGAATTTTGAGTTTTTTTCCTCAACAATTTTTACGTTCTCCCCGAATCGCAAGTTTTTATCTCAAATTTCAGGCTTTTATCTCTCAATTTCAAGATTTTTTCTCAAGAATTTCACTTTGTGTCCCTGAATTTCAAATTTTTATGTCAGTATTTAGACTTTTTGATCTTTGAATTTAGTTTTTTTCCCCAAAAATTTCAACTTCTTTTCCTTGAATTTCAAGTTTTATATCTCAAAATTTTTGCTCTTTATCTCTGCATTTCAATTTCAATTTCAATTTCATTTTATCTCAAAAGTTTGACTTTATATCTCTACATTTTAAGTGTTTATCTTAGTATTTTGACTTTTTAATCTGTGAATTTAGAGTTTTCAATCTCAAAATCAGGATTTTATTTCTGAATTTCAAGTTATCTAAGATTCTTGGCTTCTTATCTCTGAATTTCAAATTTTTATGTCAGTATTTAGACTTTTTGATCTTTGAATTTAGTTTTTTTCCCCAAAAATTTCAACTTCTTTTCCTTGAATTTCAAGTTTTATATCTCAAAATTTTTGCTCTTTATCTCTGCATTTCAATTTCAATTTCATTTTATCTCAAAAGTTTGACTTTATATCTCTACATTTTAAGTGTTTATCTTAGTATTTTGACTTTTTAATCTGTGAATTTAGAGTTTTCAATCTCAAAATCAGGATTTTATTTCTGAATTTCAAGTTATCTAAGATTCTTGGCTTCTTATCTCTGAATTTCAAATTTTTATGTCAGTATTTAGACTTTTTGATCTTTGAATTTAGTTTTTTTCCCCAAAAATTTCAACTTCTTTTCCTTGAATTTCAAGTTTTATATCTCAAAATTTTTGCTCTTTATCTCTGCATTTCAATTTCAATTTCATTTTATCTCAAAAGTTTGACTTTATATCTCTACATTTTAAGTGTTTATCTTAGTATTTTGACTTTTTAATCTGTGAATTTAGAGTTTTCAATCTCAAAATCAGGATTTTATTTCTGAATTTCAAGTTATCTAAGATTCTTGGCTTCTTATCTCTGAATTTCAAATTTTTGTCTCAATATTTCAACTTCTCCCTAAATTCCAAGTTTTTTTGTCACAGTGTCAACTGCTTATCTCTGATGTTTAAGTTTTATTTTGACTTTACTTACTTTTTAAGGTTCTCCGGTTAACTCTGTTCTCTGCTCTCTCAGGGTGACCAGGAAGTGAAGGCCGTCTCACTGGCCAATGAGCCGGCAGAAGCCAGCGGTGGCCCCAGAACCAGAGCCGAGGTGGAACCGGACAAGTTCGAGCTTCCTCCAGAGTCAGATGAGGAGTACATGGTGGTGGAGGAGGCCGACTCCTCGGCAGCTGGACGCATGAAGAAGTCAGGGCTGACGCGCATCGAGAGCTTCAAGGCCACCTTCTCCAAGGAGAACATGAGCAAGACCCGTGAGAACCTGGGAACCAAGGTCAACAAACTGGGGGAGCGCATCGTGACGGCCGAGAGGCGTGAGAAGATCCGCCAGTCCGGCGAGAGGCTGAAGCAGTCCGGTGAGCGTCTCAAGGACACCATCACCAAGAGCGTCCCGGCCAAACTCAACCTGAAGAAGGAGAGGACTGTGGCGGAGGGCCAAGAGGGAGCCGAGGCCGCCGAGGGAGCCCTGCCCGTCCCTCCTCCCAAGGGCCGCAAGGCCAGTCCGGGGGCCGCCAGGGCCGCCGCCGACGAGGGCAAGGCTGAGGAGTCCGAGGTGCCGATGTACGACATGAAGCAGCTATCGTAAGCCGGACATCTGAGCTGCTTTCTTTGGACCTGTGAGACCACAAAGAGTCGGTGAAGAAGATGAACATTTGTTTGAACACTGCTGAAGGAAGTGAGCCGATCCAACCTGAACATCGAGGAGACCACCAAGAGATCCTGATCCGCCGACTTCTGATGCAGTTATGTGTGCTTCTGGACGTTTCTTATCACATCAGCAACATATATTTAGTCCTTTTTGTTTTGTGTTCAATAAACACTAACTCTGGAAAACACATGAACCGTGTTCAGAACTTCTCCACCAGCTTCTCACTGCTGTTCTCTGGTTTGCATGTCGATGAGGTTGAAATGCTGGATGACAAAGCTGTAATGGGTCGATGGGACGTTTCAGAAATGTTGGTGAAAAGCGATTAAAGGTTTAATTCTCTGACATCACTGGGATGGAAAACGTGGAGGTAGCAGTCAGGACGGAGGGTTCAACCAGACCAGTAGGAGCTAGAATAGGCTCTGTTCTGGTCCAGGTCCTGGGTCAGTCTTTCAGTACACGAGGGTCCATAAGGTCCATCAACTTTGTCTCCCTTTGGCTTCTTGTTTCTGTCATTTTGTATCTCGTTTTTGTCATTTTAGGTGTCGTTTTTGTGGCTTTGTGTTTCGTTTTTTATCTGACACACTTTTGTCATTTTGTGTCTTGTTTTTGTCATTTTGTGTTTACTGACATCATGACCTTCTTGGTTATTATGTCTTTAAGTGGTTTAACTGCTCACACTAATTATTAGATCAATCGCTATATCTCTTTTTCAGACAGAGCCATGCTAGCAGATTCTACTGGGATCTTTATGCTAAGCTAAGCTAACATCAGAGGGTCTCATCATGTCACTCAAGGAACATTTAATTGACCACTAGAAAGACAGCAGATGTGACCACCAGGTACGACATGTTCTCTGACGTGTGACCTTCTTCTTCTGTGTGGATCGAATGGAACATGGTTTGGTGAGCAACGGCATAATCGATCAATAATCAGTCGATTGGTCATAAACATCCTCAGTGTGTGAAGTTTATCGAGGCCCTAAGAGACGGAGAACCCTCGAGAACCTCCGAACACTTTGTTAGTGAGCTGTGGTTCTAAATGCAGGATTTTACCAAAACCCAGGTTTGAAGAACATATTACTGCTTCATTTAAAACACGAGCTCTGTTAGGTTTTAGTGTGTCTGTAGGGGGCAGTGTTGTCCCGTTCTAATCAGCACTGATCCAGTGACTGGGCTGGAAGATGTTCGCTGGTTTCCTGTTTTCCATTGAGCTTCCTGACGAGGTTTTCCTGACACATGGCTTAATTTATTCTGTGAGCAGACCTTGTTATTGAGCTTCAGCTGCTGAGTGACTGCATGACTGTTTGTCATAATGAAGAGAATAAAGGTTGATTTGAATCATTTCTGGAAGTGAAGTCAAGTTTCAGTCATTACAGAGAACCTCATTAATGGATCTATTCATATTTTTAACACCTCTGATGCTATTCTCCAAAATACTGATTTACTTCACAGTGTTTTTAGTGTCTAAGAATTTACTCTAAAATCTCTATGTTTGTTAAAAAAACGCAGTGACCGATGCTAACGACTAAATATTTGGTTCCAAACGTTCCTTTCAGGGACAGAACTCATCGTTCAGTTTTGGTTTTGCGCGTCGTCACCACTTTAGATTCTGTTAATGCTTCATTTTGTGTATTTCTGTTTAGTTTGCTGAATTTATTCTTTCACCAAAGAACGGCAGAGTTATGTTGCGAACATCGTTGGTTTGTCCGCAACATTACAGGACGTCCTCGGTTTACGACATCATCAACCTACAGCGTTTCATCGTTAGGTCAGAACTGGTTACTGGAACTAGTTGACGAGTGGAGCGGATGAATACGTCGTCTTGCGGCGCTGTCAGACGGCTTTGTTTCCATTCTCTGGTTGGATGCGACCTTGGATTGTGCTACATTCACTAACTTTTTGTCCTTCATTATGGCTCCCAGCGTAAGTCAGACTCTTCTGATGCTTGGAAGAAAAGGAAAGCCGTCTCCATGGAAGTGAAATTAGAATAAAACGCTGGGAACAGGAAGAAACACCGACCAACATCAGCCGGTTGCTAGACCTAAATCTTCTAGTAAAATGACTCATACACGCACTAAAGTCGTTGGTATTCATGACTTTATGAAGAACTGATCCACAATGTGATGCACAGAACGGCTTTGTTTACATTTTTGTTGAAGTTCTGACTTACGGTGAAAATCGATTTACATCTGTAGGAACGGAACTCTGAAATAAGTCCAGGACCTCCTGTACTCAAAAACAGACTAGCAGATTTGGATGAACTTTTCAGTGAAGGTCAGAAATGACACAAAGACCAAGTGATTAGATTTTGGCAGTGATACAGCTTATAGTCTGGATCCACGGATTTGTTCAAGACTTCTGTCTTGTTTTTGTTATCTTGTGTCTTGTTTTTCTCATCTTGTCTTGTTTTTGTTGTTTTGTGTCTTTTTTTTTGTCGTTTTGTGTCTTTTGTTGTTTTGTGTCTTGTTTTTGTTGTTTTGTTTTTGTCATCTTGTCTCGTTTTTGTCGTTTTGTGTCTCGTTTTTTCGTCTTGTCTGGTTTTTCTTGTCGTCTTGTTTTGTCATTTTGTGTCTCGTTTTTGTCGTTTTGTGTCTCATTTTTGTATTGTTTTTGTTGTCTTGTGTCTCATTTTTGTTGTTTTGTGTATCGTTTTCATCATTCTGGGTCTTGTTTTTGTCATCTTGTGTCTCGTTTTTGTTGTTTTGTGTCATTTTTGTCATCTTGTGTCTTGTTTTTGTCATCTCGTTTTTGTCTGAATCCACTGATTTGTTAAAGATTTCTGTATCGTTGCCAGATAGTGTCACGGCGTCACTGTAACCATGACAACACTACATCAGCTGATTGTGATCCTACTACAAATCCACCACTGAGGACTTATCAGGACTTATCCATCAGAAATGATCCAAGGAACAACTGATTAAATTGTGGGGGTGTTTCTGAGTCCCATCAATTCCCGTCACCCGCTACATATTTAGGTCATGTGATCCGGTATCCGTACATAACGTACACATGCATAACACACACCTGTACTCAGAACAAGGTCATCTAGTTTGGGGGTACATCTATATTAAATGGACACATTCTATGGTGTCGTGATTTCTGACACAATTTTTTCAAGATTTCATCCATCAGAAATGATCCAACGACTGAGCGGCCTTGGAGGAGGACTACGCTCTCTGAAGGCTTTTCTAGTTTTACTTTTCCTCTCAGTTATTTTGCTGTTTCCAGGGCAGGGTCTTTTTGTTCTTCTTCGTTGGTGTTTAACTGATCTTTCAGTTGTTTTTCAGCTCTGCTGCTGCTGAGCTGATGCAGGAGGAGGTCTGGTCTGGAGGATTTCTATCTTCTCTGCAGCGTTTGAGGTGTTTTACTGTCTAAAAATGAACTTTAGGCTTCAGAACAGAAACACAGGAGACATGAACTGACATCTGGGTTTTTATTCTCTTTTCACTTTCTGTTACCTGAATGAGACCAGATGTGTTTTTAGTTCATGTTTAATTGTTTTGTTCTTCATCTGATGAGCAGAAGAACGACAGAAGAAGAAGAAGTTCAAAGCTTCCAGCTACCTTCTTAGGATCATCGTTCATTCTCAATCTATAAACAAAGAAATCTGATTCTGTTTGTGTTTCTGGTGTTAAAAGTAAAAAATTCAATCAATCAAGAGTGAGTACAAACTTTAGTGAAGGCATAATTTTGTTGGTTTTTGTTTAGAAACAACTTTTTCTGGTTTGAAATAAAGAAAAAACACAACTTCTGAGCCTAAAAATGCGTTTGATTTGTTTTTTGGTTCTGACAACAGAAATATTCTTGGTTTTGAAACATGAACAGAAATGAGGTTTTGTTTTGTTTGTCTTTGAACTGAAATGAATTCAGGATGATGGGATGATACTGAGCATCAGACTGAAAAAAGAGAAGAAAGAGTCAAACTGAAAACAGAAAAAGAAGGAAAGTCACAAAAACAAACCAAAAGCCCTTTCCTCTAAACGTGTCTGTAGTCTCTGACAGTCAGAGCGTTCTGTGTGGAACGTTCTGCTGCAGATCTTCATGGTTCTACAGAAGGAGAAACGTTCTGCCTTCGTTCTCAGGATGCTGCTCACATCACATAACGACAGTGGAACGGTTTTGGTGGAACATTTGCACAAAGGGAAGTGAAAACTGTGGTTAAAATATAAAGTTCAGCCAAAATAAAGGCAGCAGGATGACTGAAAAGCACACGGATGGCTGCAGGAAATCTAAATCCAACGTCACACAGA
>NC_072787.1:28129729-28192229 GCF_022539595.1 Amphiprion ocellaris
ACGCCCGCTTCCCTGGTCTCCCCAGCCCCGCCCCCACCGTCCTTCGGTTGGATGCTGACGATGGTGCTGAGCGTCTGATTGGCCAGGTTGGTCTGGTAGGTGATGTCAGCGTTGGGGTGGAGCCCCAACACCTGCCGACAGGAAGACATGATGACTTCTTTTGTGGTGTCAGAGAGCAGCGCCACCTGCTGTTGTGGAGGATTCCACCCAGAATACGACCACCTGAATAGTTTATTCCATCTGTGGAACCCACTGTGGATCATTTTAACCCACTGTAGATCATTTTAACTCACTGTGAGTTCATTTTTACTCACTGTGGGTTCATTTTAACCCACTGTGGATCATTTTAACCCACTGTGGATCATTTTAACTCACTATGGGCTCATTTTAACCCACTGTAGATCATTTTAACCCACTGTGGCTTCATTTTAACCCACTGTGGATCATTTTAATCCACTGTGGATCATTTTAACTCACTGTGGATCATTTTAACCCACTGTGGGTTCATTTTAACCCACTGTGGATCATTTTAACCCACTGTAGATCATTTTAACTCCACTGGGGGCTCATTTTAACCCACTGTGGATCATATTAACCCACTGCAGATCATTTTAACCCACTGTAGATCATTTTAACTCACTATGGGCTCATTTTAACCCACTGTGGGTTCATTTTAACCCATTGTGCTTCATGTTTGAATCTAACTGATCTAAGGACAGTGGAGAGTTCCTGACCTCTGGTGAGTCGACCAGCGGCAGGACCTCGATGTGCTGCAGGACGTCCTGGACCGTCCGGGCCTTGGATGGGACGCCGTAGCCCCGGTAGAAGCAGAACTTGTCGCTGAAGGTGTTCTCACTGAACCAGACACGAGTGAAGGTGTTGAGGAGACGTTTATCCAGGTCATCGGTCACCCGGCCGCCGTACTGGACCTCACCTGGATCAGAACACCAAAACAGGAAGGTATGGTGAGGAGCTGAGGCCAGAGCTCCACTGGAGGTCTCTGGAGCTCAGCATCTTCTAGTTTGGTCATATGGTACGTTGTCATGTTTTATTTTGTTGTTTCATATCATCATGTTGTCACAGTGTTGTATTTGCATCTTGCTACACTGGAGGAAAGTTCTGTGGTCAGATGGAACAAGAACTGAAGGTGAGAACTCCAAACCTACCGTCAAGCATGGAGGTGGCAGTATCATGCTCTGGGGCTTTCTGGACTGGTTTCAGGCTGCATGTTGGACTGATTCTGCACTATCTTGGTTCTTAGATTTGGTTTTGGTCCCAATTTTGCACTGGTTCTTGACTTTTTTAGGACTGGTTTCATACAGTTTTCTGACCTGTTCTGAACTTTTATTTTTAAAATAAAGAAATGGTTAAGGTTTAATTTTCGTCCTCATTTTAGACCTTTAAAGGACTGGTTTAGGACTGGTTTCAGACTGTTTTGGGCAGGTCTTAGACTTGTTTTAACCAAGGAACACCAAACCTATCATCCAGCATGGAGGTGGCAGTATCATGCTCTGGGGCTTTCTAGAACAGCTTCTGGACTGGTTTCAGACTGGATGTTGGACTGGTTCTAGACTTTCTTGGGACTGGTTTATGTTTGGTTCCAGTCTTGATTGTCCTGGTTCTGGATGTGATTTAAAGTCAGTTTAGGATTTATTTGATTCTGAATCTGGAGTATCTTTAACCACATAAGGGGGACCAACACTATATTGGTGGTCATAGTGTTGTGCCTGATTGGTGAATGTTCTGAAGTCTTTTGTGTGTTGTGTTGTGCAGCTCATCAGGTTCTGACCCAGCATGTAGCGCAGGCAGCTCCAGTTCACGCCTCTCTTGGCATCCAGCTCGTCCAGGTGGTTCTGGATGAACTGGATGCTGGAGGTGAAATCCGCCTGGTTGAACTCATAGGGGACGTTCCAGCCGAGGGGACCAAACTTGCGACGCTCCTGACAGGAATGACATCCATCAGCTCTGAGGATCATCTACTCGTGTCTGACAGAACCGTGTTGTAAAAGGTGCGACACACACCTGTACAGTGGTGTGAAGGAAGGCCACGGCGTAGAGCAGAGGCCTCCACTCAGGACGGCTGCTGACCTCCAGCTGGTCCTGACTGACACCACCGAAAGTCCTCTTCAGACCAGCCTTCATCCCTGACGGACACAGACACAAGAAAACAGCAGAATTACTGTACTGAAGACAAGAACTGCAGTAGATTTAATGGAGCACAGTTCTACTCTGAGAATATCTCCAGAGTTCCAGGTCCTTAGAGGAGAACGTCCCCTGGAGAACGTTCTAGAGTAGACCTACCGACAACTAGACAGTTGTCAGTAGGTCTGCTCTAGAACTTTCTACAGTTGTCGGTAGGTCTGCTCTAGAACTTTCTACAGTTGTCGGTAGGTCTACTCTACAAATTTCTACAGTTGTCGGTAGGTCTACTCTAGAACTTTCTACAGTTGTCGGTAGGTCTGCTCTAGAACTTTCTACAGTTGTCGGTAGGTCTGCTCTAGAACTTTCTCCAATTGTCTGTAGGTCTACTCTAGAACTTTCTCCAGGGGACGTTCTCCTTTCCTGCTTCCAGTCTTTAAGTTTAATCTCACTTAGAACATTCCAGATCCTTGAAGTCCATAGAGGTGGGTCCAGATTTATCACTTTTTAATTAGCTTTTTCAGAAATTCATCAGTCCAGCAGATAGAACCATGACATTTAGGATGAGAAACACATCTGAGTTCTGTTCAGTCGTCGTCATCTTGGACTGTTTCATTGTGTCCCCTTGTTACATAGTTGTTGGTTTTTTGTCTATATTTTGTCATTTTTTCCTTTTTGCAATTTTCATCTCATTTTTGTCATTTTTTGTCTTATTTTTATCGATTCTTGTCTAATTTTGTCATTTTTTTGTATGATTTGTCATTTTGTGTCTCATTTTTTAAAAATATTGACATTTTTTGTCAACCTTTTTTCACATTTTTGTCATTTTTTTGACAATTTTTGTAGTTTTTTGCCTATTTTTAGTCTTTTTCCCTCATTTTCAATTTTTTTTCTCATTGTTGTCCTTTTTTTGTCTCATTTTTATCATTTTGTGTTCTCCTCTATAGACTTCAAGGACCTGGAACTGGAAATATTCCCAGTCTGAAGGTAGAACTCTGATCATTGATAAAGTTACTGGAGATGAAGAACCAAAGTTGTCCTACCCAGAGGAGGTTCGTTGGTGAACTTGATGGAGGACTGGAGGAACGTGATGGGGAACCTGTTCACAAACACACAGTCAATGATGGATGGAAGGCATTCAGTAATGTGTTAATGAAAATGTCTAATGTGTGTTGTCTTGTTTTTTTGTTTCTCATTTGTGTGATTTTGGGTCTCGTTTTTGTTGTTTGGAGTCTTTTTTGTTTTGTTTGCTTTTGTTCCTTGTTTGTGTTCTTTTCTTTCATTGCCTGTCTTGTTTGTGTCATTTTGTCTCGTTTTTGTCGTTGTGCGTCTTGTATTTTTCAGGTTGTTTCTTTGTTTTGTGTCATTTTTGTTGGTTTGTGATGCTTTCTTATCATTTCATGTCTTGTTTGTGTTATTTGTGCTGTCCTGTGTCGTTTTTGTCATTTTATTTCTTGTTTCTGTTCTTTTCTTTCATTGTGTGTCTTCTTTGTGTCATTTTGTCTCATTTTTGTCATTTTGTCTGTTTTTTTCAAGTTGTTTCTTTGTTGTGTCTCAATTTTATCAATTTGTGACTCTTTATCACTTCCTGTCTTCTTTGTGTTATTTGTGGTGTCTTGTTTGTTGTTTTTGTTGTTTTGCATTTGGTTTTAATTGTAATGTGTCTCGTTTGCGTTATTTTTGAGTCATTTTGTTTCTTGTTCGTTTTGCTTTTGTTCATTTTGTCGTCATTTTACGTCCTGTTTTCTCATTGTGTTCCTTGTTTTAATGATTTTGTGGCTGGTTTTTGTCATTTTGTTCTTCTGGTCTTGTGTGTGTGTTGTTTTGTGTCCCATTTTTTTGTTCCTTGTTTGTGTTGCTTCTTTGCGATTCGTAGTTTTTGATCTCCATCTAATTTTTAACGTCTCACTTTTGTTTTAAACATCTGAAACACAGTTGCTGTCGCTGTGGCAACGCAGACGACGTCACCGGGTACCTGTTGTGCACGTCGGTCGTCAGCCACACCCGGAAGCCTCTGTGCACGCTCTCTGGCGTCGCTGCAGTGACCATCTCCAGCAGCTCATCCAGGAAGTCCAGGCCCAGGTGGCAGTTCTGGAGGAGGAGCCAGCCGCCGTCCGTCATGCTGCTGGCCAATAGCCTGCGAGCATACACCTCCTGGCCCTGCCCCAATGAGATGGGGCGGCACGGCGCCCCCTGCAGACAGAGACCAGGACAGTTTGTCTGCTGCCCACATCCACTAGTCTTATATCTACAAACCAGAAACTCCAGTGGATCATTCCAGAACTGGAGGACATCTGGGCTCAAAATGTTTGAGAAATAAACCTTCTCCTTTCCAGTTTTCTGCTCCACAATAACAAAAACATGACACAAAATGACAAAAACAAGAGACAAAATGACAGAAATGACACACCAAACAACAAAAACGAGACACAAAACGACAAAAACGCGACAACAAATTACAAAAACAAGACACAAAACGACAAAAACAAGACACAAAATGACAAAAATGGGACACAAAGAATCAGATATTTGCACCTATGAAAACACTCAATATCAGTTTGGGATCTGGCTTCACACTATCCTCACCCCATGAAGTTCAAAAACATCCTGATATTTATGACAGAAGTGGGTCAGTAGGAACAACAAACCTGGACGTGGATCTGTTAGTGAGGAACTCACTCTGCATCTCCTCACCTTGCTCTTGGCCAGTTTCTCGATGTTCTCCGTTGGGTCGGAGCCCATTGAGAGCAGACAGACCATCGGAGTCCTGCAGTCGCTCTCTGCCACCAAGGCCTCCAGGTCCAGAATCGAACCTTCAGCATAGCGGCGACCCAGAGACTCGGAGATGTAGCAGCGAGCCTGAACACACAAAAACACAGTTCTGGATCTGCACTAACTTTATCAATGATCAGAGTTCTACCTTCAGACTGTCAATATCTCCAGACTTCCAGGTCCTTGACGTCCATCGAGTTCTAGAGTAGACCTACCGACAACTGGACAGTTGTCGGTAGGTCTACTCTAGAACTTTCTACAGTTGTCAGTAGGTCTACTCTAGAACTTTCTACAGAAGTCGGTAGGTCTACTCTATTCTATTCTGATTCTGAGGTGAGGTTTGGTGGAGTCCGTAGACCACACCTGAGCGATGGTCCGGTCCGGACACCAGCTACGGATGAGCAGAAGCTTCCGGAAGGCGTCCAGCTTCTCCTCGTACCCATCAGGCAACAGAGCTTCTTCTGGTGCCGGCTGGTCGAACCATGTCCTCCAGGAACGCTCGTTCTGGTTCACCTGGACATGGAGACAGGAAGTCTGTAGCTGGGGGTTCCAGCTCCACCTGAACATGAGCAGAACCTGGACTCACCTGGACCAGGAGCCGGGAGAAGGGAGACAGGAACGACAGTTGCACCAGGTTCAACCACGTCTGGTCCAAGATCCAGCGACGAGGTTTAGACTCTACAGAGTTCAGGTCCAGAGAAGCACCACCTGGATGGAGAAAGGAGTTTGAGAAGACAAGGCGGAGGAGGATGGAGGATGATGGAGGAGAATGGAGGATGGAAGAGGACGGAGGAGGATGGAGGATGGAGGAGGATGGAAGAGGATGGAGGATGATGGAGGAGGATGGAAGATGGAGGAGGATGAAGGAGAATAGAGGAGGATGAGGATGATGGAGGATGCAGGATGGAGGAAGATGGAGGAGGATGAGGATGATGGAGGATGCAGGATGGAGGAAGATGGAGGAGGATGGAGGATGGAAGAGGATGGAGGAGGATAGAAGAGGATGGAGGATGGAGGATGTAGGATGGAGGAGGATGAAGGATGATGGAGGAGGATGGAAGAGGATGGGAGACGGAGGACAATGGAGGTGGATGGAGGAGGATGGAGGATGCAGGATGGAGGAGGATGGAGGAGAATGGAGGACGATGGAGGAGGATGGAGGACAATGGAGGAGGATGGAGGATGCAGGATGGAGAAGGATGACCTTTGATGAAGGTGAGCAGCTCAGACTGTGAGATGTTTCGGGCCTGCAGGTCGATCTTCAGAGCCAGCAGCAGAGTGAAGAGCAGCTTGTGCTCCTCATACAGACCTCTGGTTGTGTAGCAGAACACCTGAAGGAGACACACAGGGCTCATTGGATCTGATGGCAGACCAGGTGAGAGCAGCTGCAGGTGAACACCGGCTCTCCTCTGACTTACCTGGCAGGTGAGGAAGTCGATGATGCTGCCGATGCGTCTGGAGGTCAGCTGGTTCTTCTCCGAGTTCATCAGGGATGAGTCGAACAGCCCCAGGAACTGTCGCAGTGACGTCTGGTACATGATGTTCACCAGCGACATCTCCACGATCAGGAAGTAGAGGATGCTCCCCCTGGTGGCCACCGGCCGGTACTCCTCCCTGGCCTGGGTAATCTTCACCTCCGTCTCCGCGGCAACCGACAACTTCTCACTCACCTAGAGGACAGGTGAGCATCGGCAGTTATATATAGATGGAAAGACAGAAACTAGTCAGAATGAAGATGAATGTTGGAGAAGGAGGAAGTGGAAACGTGAAGGTTAAACTGAAGCCATGGTTGGAGAAGCAGAGAGCAGCACCTCCTGAGCCGTGGACTTGGTGACCCTCAGGACCTGGATCAGGGACTCGTCCTCCACCAGGGAGCCCTGGGTGCTGGTCAGGCGGAGCAACAGACTGTCCTCCAGCTCCTGCATCCTCCTCCGGTTGGACGTCACCTCCTCCAGCAGCTTCACCCGCTCTGCCTCCAGCTCCTGGTGGAGTCAGATCAATGCAGAGCTGCTGAGCTTCAGGAGGTGGACCTTGTAAAAGTGTCTCAGATCTATCTCAGATGGACGTCACTAAAGTAGAACCACAGACATGGAACTTCTACCAGCTCCATGTCTGAACATCTCACTACCTGAATATACCTGATACCCACCTAGCTAGCTTGTCAGTACGTATGCCTGGCTAGCTTGTTGGTACGTATACCTTGTTACTTTGTCGCTACATATAGCTGGCTAGCTTGTCGCTACATATAGCTGGCTAGCTTGTCGCTACGTATACCTGCTACCCACCTGCTTCTCCAGCAGGATGACTCGGCCCAGCAGCTGGTCCTCCAGGCCTCTCTGGGTCACGGTGAAGTCCACCACTGCCGTCCTGGCGCTGACCTCAGGACTGTAGGCCGGGTTGGCCAGCTTAGTGGTGATGTACAGCCTGAAGCCTTTCATCACATCCACCTCCTTATCTCCAATCTTCACCTGCAGATAGTCGGATAGTTAGTGAGCAGCAGCAGCACCGGTCGACAGGCAAACCCAAGAAAAACGTGATATTTGTTTATTAATATTCAAGTTATTGATAATTTAGTGTGTTAATATCCAGATTTTTTCACACTTTTGGACATTAATATCAAAGATAGTGATAATTTAGTGAGTTAATATCCAGATTTTTTACACTTTTGGGCATTAATATCAAAGACAGTGATACTTTAGTGTGGTAATATCTAGATTTACAACAATTTACTGTGGTAATATTCAGGTTATTAATACTTTTGGGCATTAACATTGAGGTTATTGACATATATGTGAGTTAATATCCAGGTTATTGATCAATCTCACAGCTGTTTGTCCCTAACTCTGGTTTTTGATGGTTATGAGTTTGCCTGGTATCAGTGAAAGAACAACGGAGGGATGAGTAGCAGCTGTCCTACCTTATAGGTGGATCCAGACCTGATGTAGTTTTTGTCTAGGATGTTGTCCAGGACGGGGTCCAGCTCCTCCCCGACATCTTCCAGCAGCAGGGGGCGCCCCAGAGACAGGCTGTCCTCCAGGTGGGACCGGAAGTATTTGTGGTTCAGAGACGTCACCTGAGACACAGAGCAGATCTCAGGTGAGCGGGGGGCATGTCCTGGGAGGAGGTGGCCTCCAGCAGGTGTCCTCACCTGCAGTTGCTGCTCCCGCTCCCTGTTCTGGATCCAGGTCTTGGCCTGGCCCTGGGGGTCGATGAGCAGCGGGTAGCGGGATGCCTTCGTCACCACGATGCCGTTCTGGACGGACAGGTCGTCGCTGGGTAAACCCTGCAGGTTCCACTCGCTCACCGTGGTGCTGTCCACCAGCAGACCAATCACATCCAGGTCCTGTTAGGTTAGAGGATCAAGTCACATGACTTTGTTCACAGCATCGTGATAGGACAGAAGAAGGAGGTCACAGTAAATCTAGAGATCAGGAACAGACAGCCCACCACTAAAATGATCCGTCACGTCTAGAGAACAGGAACAAAACCTGTTTGTAACATCAGTTCAAATAAACTGGTTCTACCAGGTAGGTTGTCCCTCTCAACCCGCCTGGCCAGCAGCAGATGGGTCCCCCGACATAAAGATCCAGGTTCTGCTCGAGGCTTTTTTCCCTGTTAAAAGGGTGTTTTCCTTGCCACTGTCTCCTTAGGGCTTGCTCTGGGGGTTCAGGCATATGGGTTCTGTAAAGCGTCTTGAGACAATTTGACTGTAGTTGGCGCTATATAAATAAAATTGAATTGAATTACATGTGGCACTTTTTTACCAGCACCTACTCGGCTCGACTCTACTGGGTTTGTGAGGTTTTCCATTAGGACTACTACTTGGTACCAGGTACTATTTTAGTACCTACTGGGCCAGTGAGCCGAGTGGAGCCGATAATGTGACGTCTACAGAGTGCAGGCCACTAATTGGACAGGGAGTGACGACACACCAGACCTGTACCGTGGACGAATGAAGATTTTTCTGTCTTTGGTGGCGGACCAAAGAATACAGAAGGAGCTGGACGGTGTGACTCACAACCAGAAAGTTTATCAGGAGGTCTCTGAGTGGATGTCCGCCCACGGACACAGCAGGACAATGAAGCAGTGTCTGGACAATCAAGGTCCATCAAGAACCACAACGGTCGGAGTGGGTCAAATTGGAGGTAGTGGTTTAGCCAAATGGATGCCTTTTACGGGCATCGACCAGCGAGCAATGGGAGGGAGAGTGGCCTCGACTCCACCGCGGCTTTATTGGAGACTATGTTGGAGGACGGAGAGTGTTCTGTGACTCCACCCACCATGAGGTGGTACTCAGCTGTAATGGAAAACGACCTAAACCGAGCTGAATAGGTGCTAACGGAAAAGCGCCTATATTCAAAGAGTAAATTCACCATATTTATTATATAAAGTCTGACAGGAAGGTTTCCTTCATAGTTTTGGTAGAAGTTTGTAGAAAAGTTGAGGTTTGTGACTCCTGAAGCAGGTGTCATAGAAACCATCTAAATCCCAGCGTTCATCTCCACCTGCTGCGTTTGATTTCCTGAAACCATTCTTCAGTTTTCTTGAACTCTTTCCTTGAAGAGCACCTCCTCCAGGCCTTAACAGGTTCTGGGTAAGGTTCCTTCTCAGAGCAAAGTGAATGTTTCTGCTTCATATCCAGCAGCGTTTCAGAACAATCTGCTGCAGCAGGAACCTCCTGACAGTTTCTGCTGAGATGCCTAGATTTAGACTAACCTGGAGAACAGCTTTTAGGAAAGACAACATCTTTGAACATCTTAAACCTGAAACTTCAGATGTCCTCATCAAGTTGAGTGTTTTAAACACACTTATTTTTAACGCTGGTTGGTTTTTCTGTAGCTCTTCGGACAACTAATCTCTGTTTCCAGCCACAGATCCTCCAGTTTGCATCATCTAACACTGCTTTTTTCTTGTCCTTACAGCTCTTTGGTTCTTCTCTCTACGGTTTGCGAATCATCAGAGTTTGCTCTCATATGACCAACATCAGAAGGTTAAACTGCCTTCTCTCTGTCTGAGTTATTGTCTCTATCCTTTATTTTTATTTTATCTGTATTGTTAGTTGTACTTTTGTCATTTCTTCTTCTGGTTCCGTCTCATCTGTACCCAGCTGCTGTAACATGGACATTTCCTTCCCTCACCTTATCTTATTAACACTTTTGTGCTTTAATATCCATTTTTTTCAAACACCTTTGTGTGCTGATTTCTATTTTCTGGACTTTTGTGTGTAATATTTCAGAGAATTAGGTGTCCTACAGGACTGAAGGGGATGCGTCTGTCCTCCATGTCCTGCTTCCACAGCTCCAGCAGCAGGTGGCGGTATTCCTGGTTGAAGGGCCCGGCATAGGACAGGAAGCCCGAGGACAGAAGGACATCCCCCACGAGGCGTCTGATCTGAGTCTGGAACCTGGCACTGCTGTCGGTCCACCGGACCTGAAACACAACCAGACCAGGAGAGCTTCAGGACGGATGGACGGGTCGGGAGCAGACAGAAGGACACCGGAGGAGGCTGACCTTCTCTCCTCCCAGCCCGTCGATCAGAGCCGTGGCGTTGGACATCTTACGGCGGCAGGTCTGAGCGTCGTCCAGAAGGTCCTGCTTCTCCTTCATGGCAGCGTCGTACAGAGCCTGAAGGTCAAGGTCATTTTAAAACAGCATTTTAACCCAGAAAAGACTAATTAATGGAGCTGAGATGTCAACAAGAAGATGAAAGATAAACGAAAGCTCAAAAGTCTAATAAACTTCTTCTGTTAATCCTGACGGGACTGGAAAGAACGAACATCTGCAACAGGTTTTCAGTCCACACTTGGGGTTTTTAGAGCAACTAATCCTTATTTTAAAGATTTTCCTAGTTTTGTTCAATCACAAAAACACACTAAATAACTTAAAACATCTGTCTTTTGCTGTTATCTAGAAGAAAAGCTTATTAAGGATTGGAGCTGGGAGAATGAGGTAACTGTTCCCCTGTTTAGTTAAATTTTTATAAAAAATTACATGTAATCAGCAATTCAATTACATGTCACCATAAAATGACAATATTTTCAACTATCTTCAAAAGATACCCATATGCAATGGAATATGGGTATCTTGGCTAACTGACTAAATGGCTAACTGACTAACTAAGTGGCTAACTAACTAACTGGCTAAATGGCAAACTGGTTATTTGATGAACTGACTAACTTGCTAACTGATAAACTGGCTAATTAACTAACTGGCTAATTGACTAACTGACGAACTGGCTGACTGACTAACTGGCTAACTGACCTACTAATTGGTTAACTAACTAAGTGGCTAATTGGCTAACTAACTTACTAACTGGCTAATTGGCTAACTAACTAATTGGCTAACTGACCGACTAATTGGCTAACTACCTAACTGGCTAACTTACAAACTAAATGGCTAACTGGCTACATGAGTCAAAAGATCATTTGACCCATGTTGTGCATCAAAGGGTTAAAATTCACCTTGACAGATAATCCCAGAATCAGGGAACCAAATGTAAAAGTGATGCACTGATCTAGAAGCCAAATGAAGAACCAAAAGACAACAGATCGTACTCCGCAGAACACGTAGAATCTGACATTGAGTGTGCCTACCTGCACAGCGTCCAGCTCCTGCTGCTTGGCATCCAGCTGATCCTGAGCTTTAGCGAGTTCAGCCTGAGCGAGCAGCAGACGAGCCTCCTGCAGGGCCAGGTTAGCCTGCATTCATGGAGATAAACCTTCACCAGCAGCAAAACTACCAAAACCCAGCCCATGCCCCGATCCTGAAGTTTTCTCCTTTTATTGCTTTGCAGCATTGAATCATGATCAACTGCACTTTTAGGACAAGAATTTTCAAAAAGACTCAGACTTCTACAAAGTAATGTCAATTAATTCAAAATATAAAATGTAAAGTGACTGATTCCATAAGTATTGACCTCCTTTAAAGTGACTAATGGAACTCAGTTGGTTCTAGAAGACCCCAGTTAATGGATGATCTGAGGTCAGCGATTGTAGCATAAAGACTCCTGGATCTGGAAGGTCCAGTCTCTGGTAGATCAGAACTCCTGGATAGATCTACACCATGAAGACAGAAGAACCAAGAAACTCTGAGAGAAGCTTGTTGAAAAGCATCAGTGAGGACGATACAAGAACATTTAAAGTTCCTGAAGATCTTCTGGACTCCAGTTAAATCCATCATTAAGAAATGGAAGGAAGATGGAACATGAAAAAATCTGACTAGAGCAGGACGTCCTCAAGATCTGAGAGACTAGAGAGGGAGGCCACCAAGACTCCTATGACTCCTCTGAAGGAGAAAGAGACTAGAGGGGGAGGCCACCGAGACTCCTATGACTCCTCTGAAGGAGAAAGAGACTAGAGAGGGAGGCCACCGAGACTCCTATGATTCCTCTGAAGGAGAAAGAGACTAGAGAGGGAGGCCACCAAGACTCCTATGACTCCTCTGAAGGAGAAAGAGACTAGTGAGGGAGGCCACCAAGACTCCTATGACTCCTCTGAAGGAGAAAGAGACTAGAGAGGGAGGCCACCAAGACTCCTATGACTCCTCTGAAGGAGAAAGAGACTAGAGAGGGAGGCCACCAAGACTCCGATGACTCCTCTGAAGGAGAAAGAGACTAGAGAGGGAGGCCACCAAGACTCCTATGACTCCTCTGAAGGAGTTCCATCTTCAGACTGTTCATCCAACAACTGCTGTCTGTTCTTCACCAGTCAAAGCTTTATGGAGACAAAGAGAAAGACTCTGATGGAAAAAGCTCCAATTAAATCTGGACTAGAGTTCACCAGAAGACATGTGGAGACTCTGAAGACACCTGGAAGAAGGTTCTTTGGTCTGAGGAGACCAGGATGGAGCTTGACGCCCATCAGACTAGATGATATGTTTGATGGACACCAAACACTGAACATCCTCACAAACACACCATCCCCACTGAGATGCACGGTGGTGGCAGCATCATGATGAGAAGCACGGTGGTGGCAGCATCATGGTGTTCCTCAGCAGCAGGTTCTGGAAGGCTGGTAAAGGTAGAGGGTAAATGAAATCCTGGAGGACAACCTGATGGTCTGAAGAGAACTGAGACATGGAGAAGATCAGGTTTCCATCCAGATGATGAGTCGAAGCAAACAGACAAAGATCCTCAGAGATGGTTTGAAGACAACAAGGTGGAAGTTCTGGAGGAGTCAAAGTCCAGACCTCCATCCACCTGAGAACTAGAGTCTGGACCTGAAAGGTTCTGTTGATCAGGATCCCTGAGGAACCTGACAGAGTTTAACAGTTTACGAAAGAGGTGGTGAGGTTAGTGCATGTATATCCCTCCGTTTGAAATTGCTGACTGTGATAGACAGAGTGACCTCAAACCCCACCAACAAAAACACCTTCTGGTCATCTCCTCTGTCAGTTACCTTCAGAGGCAGCACCTCCTTGTTGATGCTGAAGAAGTCCACCATGGCCTGAGTCCAGGAGCAGAGTCCCGCCACGTTACCGCAGATCCTCTTGGCTGACTCCATGTTGTAGTCATCCATGTCCAGGTAGGGGGCCAGCAGCTCCACCACCTCCTCCGTGATGGAGTCCTGCAGCACAAGCAGAACAGACATCACTGAGTCATCTCCTGGATCACCAACGCTCGGGGTTCCTCATGCAGGTCCTTCCAGACGTCCACAGCAGCATCCTCCAGCTGCTCCTGGAGGATCCTGAGCTGTTCCCAGGCCAGAAGAGATATGTGACCCCTCGTTTTCTCCCATGACTCCACCTAGAGCTCCTCCCTTTAACCCTCAGTGATGTCAGATGAACCCTTCAGCTTGTCCTGGGGAGATCTTCAGTAAAGTGAACTTTTCAAATTTATCATCTGCTATTCTCTTTTATGTTCCCAGAAATGAATGCTAAAAAAGTCAAAAATTTACACTTTCATTTACATTTCAGACAAATATTAGAGATTTTGGAAAATGTTCTTGTGACTGTGGAGAAGCTTGAAGCCATTTGGGATCAATTTTTATTTTTGACAGGTTTGGAAATTTAATCATTTTTGTTTTATTTTGAAGTCATTCTGGTCAAACTTTGAGTGATTTTGGACAATGTTGGAATCATTTTAGCTAAACAGTGAATGAACCTTTAGTGACTTCTTTGGAATGTTACTGGAACTTTATCATGACGGCCAACATCTGACGTGATACATGATCTTAGAGCGTCACAAAGGGAACAAAATGACAAAAACGAGATGCAAAATGGCAAAAAATGGCAAAAATGAACACAAACAAAACACAAAACGACAAAAATGTAACACAAAATGGCACAAAACAACACAAACTGACAAAAAAAGTGCCAAAAAATGACAAATGAGGAACAAAATGACAAAAGGAAGACACAAAATTAAGGAAAACAAGAGTCTAAACAATACAAATGAAACACAAAACACAAACTGATAAAAAAAAGTGACACAAAGGAGAAACAAAACGACCAGAACAGCTCCATAGAAAAGTGAATAACCATAATATCTGTGTGAATGTAAAATGATGCTTATACTATATTTATATTTAGAAAGTCTAATCAACACAAACAAAACACAAAATGACACAAAACAACAAAAGTGAGACAAAAAATTGATACAAAACAACACAAAAGGTTCCACAAATCAACACAAACAAGGAACAATATGACAAAAATGAGACACAAGACGGTAAACATGGGACAAAAAATGACACAAATGAAACAAAATCAAGAAAAACAAGAGTTCAAACATTACAAACAAGAAACAAAACACAAAATGACAAAAATGATAAAACGACACAAAGGAGGAACAAAATGACAAAAATGAGACACAAAATGGTGCAAAAAAGGAACAAAATCAAGAAAAACGAGCTCAGATAACACAAACGAGAAACAAAACAACACAAAATGACACAAGCAACAAACAAAATTAAGAAAAACCACAAACGAAACACAAAATGACACAAAACAACAAAAATATGACACACAACGACAGAAGCTATCAGGAAACGAGGCAGCGGTTGGAACCTTGCTGAAGTTCAGCAGCATGTTGAGGAAGGAGGAGTTCTGCATCAGCTTCATGGCTTCGGCCCATGAAGGACGAGGACAAGGACGCTCCGGGTCTGCGGTCACTGGCTCAATCTGAGGAGATGTCAAAAGACAAAAAAACTCTGAGAAAAGCTTTATTCGAACGTCAAATCCCTGAAACCCTCTGGTACGTTCCAAAGAGACACCGAGGAACCAAAATGAAACCGATTATCAGCCGGAGAAACGAGATCATAGTGAGAAGAAATGAGACCAGAGTGAGGAAAAAGGAGCCAAAACTGAGTTAAAACAAGCTTAAAGTGAGTTAAAATGAGCCAAAAGTGAGTTGAAATGAGCCTACAGTGAGTTAAAATGATCCTACAGTGAGCTAAAATGATTCTACAGTGAGCTAAAATGATCTTAAAGTGAGTTACAATGATCCTACAGTGAGCTAAAATGATCCTACAGTGAGCTAAAATGAACCCAGAAGGGCTTGGAGGGTGGATGTGGAGGTGCTGGAGAACATCTCAGACCTTCCTCTGGAACAACAGCAGCACGGCATCCATGATCCTCATGATGAGGTGAGGAGGTTTCTGCAGCTTCCTGACCGTGGAGATGTCAGCAGGTCTGATGGTCTGTGGACAGCAGAAGGAGCAGGTTTCTCAGCAAGTTCCTCTGGGCTGGCTGGAGGAGAACATGTGGACGTACCTGCAGTGCAGCCTCAGCGGCCTCCAGTGCCGGCCTGGCAGCCTCCAGCTTGGACTCTGCTGCTGTTTTATCGGCTTCGATCTCATCCACGATGAGCTGAGCTTTATCCTTCACTTTCTGCACCTGCTGCTTCACCTGAACACAGATGTAGGAGTTCTGACGTCCAGAATGTTCTCATCTTCCAAAAGAAAACTGATTTCTGGAATAGAAAAGGAAGAAGACCTTCTCAGCAGCCTGAGCTTTAGCCGTGACCTCCTGCAGGACTCCTTCTGCCCTCTGGGAGGTGACTGCAAGCTCCTGCTCCTTCAGCAGCAGCTGATCAGAGAGCAGAGACACTGACTGCTCCGCCTCCATCAGCTTAGACAGACCTGCAGACACACAACCTGGTGGTTAGTGTGTGTCTGTGGTCGTGTTGTGGTCATGTTGTGTCTTGGTGGTCATGTTGTGGTCTTCTTGTGGTCATGTTCAGGTCTTGTTGTGGTCACGTTTTGTCTTTGTGGTCATGTGGTCACGTTGTGGTCACGTGTCTTTGTGGTCATGTTATGGTCACGTTGTGGTCCTGTTGTGGTCTTGTTGTGTCCTGGTGGTCTTGTTGTGGTCACGTTGTGGTCACGTGTCTTTGTGGTCATGTTGTGGTCTTGTTGTGGTCTTGTGGTCTTGTTGTGTCCTGGTGGTCTTGTTGTGGTCACGTTGTGGTCACGTGTCTTTGTGGTCATGTTGTGGTCTTGTGGTCTTGTTGTGGTCTTGTTGTGGTCTTGTTGTGGTCTTGTTGTGTCCTGGTGGTCTTGTTGTGGTCATGTTATGGTCGTGTTATGGTCATGTTGTGTCTTGGTGGTCATGTTGTGGTCTTGTTGTGTCTTGGCGGTCATGTTGTGGTTTCTCCAGACTCTTCTCCGGTCCACCTCAGCCTGACCTGTGTTCATGCGTTCTGCTAGCATTCCGACATGTGCGATCTTCTCGCTGTAGATGACCTTGTAGCTGTCGATGAAGGACAGGTAGGACTTGGGCGTCACAAACGTCAGACGGCGGAAACGCTCGAAATACTCGCCGCACTTCTCTGCCACCAGGTCCTGCGGGAACATGGGTCACCTGATCAGTTGGCTGAACACGAGCGAGACACACACCTGATGGCATCGCTACGGCTACCTGGAAGGTTCCCATGGCGACCACCACGCTCTGCCTCGCGTCCTCGGAGCAGCGGAGGTCCTGGTACTGAGACAGGAAGTGATGCGATACAGCCGTCAGGGCGTCCCGGGGCCAGCGCTGGAACCAGTCCACGGTGCAGCCTGATATGAGACCTGGGAACTGTTCAGGTCAGAGGTCATGTTCGAACCTGGTAGAACATCTTACAACATTTTAGAACATGTTAAAACATATTCTAAGATGTTCAAGCATCTTAGAATGTGTTAGATCATCGTAGAACATCTTAGAACATGTTAGATCATCGTAGAACATCTTAGAACATGTTAGATCATCTTAGAACGTGTTAGAACATCTTAGAACATGTTAGAGCATCTTAAAACATGTTTGAACATCTTACAGCATCTTAGAATATGTTAGAACATGACATGTTGGAACATCTTAGAAATATTTGAACCTGGTAGAACATCTTAGAACATCTCAGAACATCTTAGAACATGTTAGACCATGTTTGAACATCTTAGAAGATATTTGAACCTGGTAGAACATCTTAGAACATCTCAGAACATCTTAGAACATGTTAGACCATGTTTGAACATCTTAGAGTATGTTAGAACATCTTATAGCATCTTAGAACATGTTAGAACATGACATGTTAGAACATGTTAGAACAGCTTAGAACATATTTGAACATATTAAAGCATGTTAGAACATGTTACAATCTGTTATAACATCTCAGTCATGTTGTAGTCATGTTGTGTCTTTGTGGTCATATTGTGGTCACATTGCGGTCACGTGGTCATGTAATCATGTTGTGGTGTTGTTGTCATGTTGTGTTCATGGTCTGTCTTTGTGGTCCTGTTGTGTCTTTGTGGTCATGTTGTGGTCATGTTGTGATCATGGTCTGTCTTTGTGGTCATGTTGTGATCATGTTGTGTCTTTGTGGTCATGTTGTGATCATGTTGTGTTTTTGTGGTCATGTGTCTTTGTGGTCATGTTGTGGTCATGTGTTTTTGAGGTCTTGTGGTCATGTTGTGGTCTTGTTGGAGTCATGTTGTGGTCGTGTTGTGTCTTTGTGGTCATGTTGTGGTCGTGTTGTGATCATGTTCTTTTGTGGTCATGTTGTAATCATGTTTTTTTGTGGTCGTGTTGTGATCATGTGTTTTTGTGGTCATGTGTCTTTGTGGTCATGTTGTGGTCATGTTGTGGTCATGTGTCTTTGAGGTCTCGTGGTCATGTTGTGGTCTTGTTAGAGTCATGTTGTGGTTGTGTTGTGTCTTTGCGGTCATGTTGTGGTCATGTGTCTTTGAGGTCATGTGGTCATGTTGTGGTCTTGTTGGAGTCATGTTGTGGTCGTGTTGTGTCTTTGTGGTCATGTTGTGGTCATGTGTCTTTGAGGTCATGTGGTCAGGTTGTGGTCTTGTTGGAGTCATGTTGTGGTCGTGTTGTGTCTTTGTGGTCATGTTGTGGTCGTGTTGTGATCATGTTGTTTTTGTGGTCATGTGATCATGTTTTTTGTGGTCGTGTTGTGATCATGTTGTTTTTGTGGTCATGTTGTGATCATGTTGTGTCGTTGTGGTCATGTTGTGATCATGTTGTGTTTTTGTGGTCATGTTGTGGTAATGTTGTGATCAGGTTGTTTTTGTGGTTGTGTTGTGATCATGTTGTGTCTTTGTGGTCATGTTGTGTCTTTGTGGTCATGTTTTGGTCATGTTGTGATCATGGTCTGTCTTTGTGGTCATGTTGTGATCATGTTGTGTCTTTGTGGTCATGTTGTGATCATGTTGTGTTTTTGTGGTCATGTGTCTTTGTGGTCATGTTGTGGTCATGTGTTTTTGAGGTCTTGTGGTCATGTTGTGGTCTTGTTGGAGTCATGTTGTGGTCGTGTTGTGTCTTTGTGGTCATGTTGTGGTCGTGTTGTGATCATGTTCTTTTGTGGTCATGTTGTAATCATGTTTTTTTGTGGTCGTGTTGTGATCATGTGTTTTTGTGGTCATGTGTCTTTGTGGTCATGTTGTGGTCATGTTGTGGTCATGTGTCTTTGAGGTCTCGTGGTCATGTTGTGGTCTTGTTAGAGTCATGTTGTGGTTGTGTTGTGTCTTTGCGGTCATGTTGTGGTCATGTGTCTTTGAGGTCATGTGGTCATGTTGTGGTCTTGTTGGAGTCATGTTGTGGTCGTGTTGTGTCTTTGTGGTCATGTTGTGGTCATGTGTCTTTGAGGTCATGTGGTCAGGTTGTGGTCTTGTTGGAGTCATGTTGTGGTCGTGTTGTGTCTTTGTGGTCATGTTGTGGTCGTGTTGTGATCATGTTGTTTTTGTGGTCATGTGATCATGTTTTTTGTGGTCGTGTTGTGATCATGTTGTTTTTGTGGTCATGTTGTGATCATGTTGTGTCGTTGTGGTCATGTTGTGATCATGTTGTGTTTTTGTGGTCATGTTGTGGTAATGTTGTGATCAGGTTGTTTTTGTGGTTGTGTTGTGATCATGTTGTGTCTTTGTGGTCATGTTGTGTCTTTGTGGTCATGTTTTGGTCATGTTGTGTTTTTGTGGTCATGTTGTGTTTTTGTGGTCATGTGTCTTTGTGGTCTTGTTGAGGTCATGTTGTGGTCATGTTGTGGTCATGTTGTGGTCATGTTGTGTTTTTGTGGTCATGTTGTGGTCTTGTTACATGTTGAAAATGATGTCAGTAGAATCTTTTAGAATAAACCCAAGGATCTTCAGTCCAGCAGGAAACAGGATAACTCAACAAGTCCGTCATGTCTTCCCTGGTTGGTTCCAGAGCTCAGGTTAGAGACTCGTCCTTCCTGTTCCGTCCTCTCATCTGTTGTTTGCTCAGCAGTGACTCACCTTTAGAGCCCGAGTGCGAAACTTGTCCCCGATGGGTGAGAAGCAGAGGACGACATGGAGGTTGCTCCGCACTCGGGACAGGAAGAAGTCGTGGAGATGTTCTGGGGTGGGAGCTCGGCGAGGATGCTGCCGCTTCATGACGGGAACCAGGTCCTGACTGATGTCGTCCAGCTCATCGCGAGCAAACAGGTTGGACACCTCGCCGCTCGCCAGGACATTGTTCATGTACTCTGTGGAGGAGGAGGAGAACGTCAGGACAACATCTGCTCCGATGTCTGTCCTGCTGAGAAAGGAGACGAACGCTCATGGTTCAGAAGACGTCAACACCTTTCTCCTGGCCATTGGGTGTCTCTGAGGTTGTTTTTTGTGTCTCTTTGTGGTTATTTTCTGTCTCTGTGGTTGTTTCGTGTCTCTTTGTGGTCATTTTGTGTCTGTGGTCATTTTCTGTCCCTTTGAGGTCGTTTTCTGTCCCTTTGTGGTTGTTTTCTGTCTCCTTGTGGTGCTGCTGTTTGGTGTGGTGGAACCTGAGGGCAGCAGATACCCAGGAAGGACTCGTCTTTGATGTCGGCGTCGGTGAAGATGAACGTGACGCCTTTTCCCTGCTGACCGGCGACTTGGTACAGAAATTTCAGATCCTCCAGGAGGTTGCTGCTGCTGTAGGACCTGCACACACACACACACACACACACACACACACACACACACACACACACACACACACACACACACACACACACACACACTTATTATTTTACCAATGTTTGTAAGTTCTCGGTAATAAAAGCCAGACCACAGGCAGACACCTCCAGGCTGTAGACACATCATTGAGAAGAAACAGATCCAAACCATCAGCACTCTACCAGTCACCGTCCACTGAGATGGGTGAAAGAGGTCTACGCCCAGAGTCCACTATCCAGGACGGAGCAAGAAGGATCAAAGACCTCCTCAGGAACATGAAGCTCTGTGGAGACCTGCTCAGAGGCTGATGAGGAGGAAGACCAAACCCCTCCATGGGACGTTCCACCAGCATACAGAGGAGGTGGTTGACACAAGGTCCAGAAGAGACTGACCCGAAGGACAACTCAGAGGTTCTGGTCAGCACTCTGTCTCTTTTTGTGGTTGTTTTCTGTCTCTTTGTGGTTGTTTTCTGTCTTTTTGTGGTTGTTTTCTGTCTCTTTGTGGTCATTTTGTGTCCCTGTGGTGATTTTGTGTGTTTTTGTTGTTGTTTTGTGTCTGTCTTTTTGTTGTTATTTTGTGTCTCTTTGTTGTTGTTTTGTGTCTCTTTGGGGTCGTTTTGTGTCTCTTTGGGGTCGTTTTGTGTTTCTTTGGGGTCGTTTTGTGTCTCTTTGTGGTCATTTTGTGTTTTTGCAGTCTTTTTCTGAACAGCACTGGATCCATAGAGGCAGGAGACACCACAGCAGACAGGACTCCAGGTGCAGGGACGACCTGAGACAGTCCAGCTGGTCCGAGAGACACAGCCAAGTGTGTGGGACAGCGTACCAGAATATCTGTGCAGGGTTTGGACTAGAAGCTCCCAGGTTCAGGTGGGACATGCCACCACAGGTGACTGAGAACAGCTGAGCTAAGATCAAGACTGATGGACGGTGGTGAACAACCAACCAGAAGCTGTGGCAGATGATCAGGAAGAAGACGGAAGAGAACCAGGAGCTGGAGGAACATCTGGAACAGATGTGGAAGGCCAAGGTGGACTTAAAAGTCCCAAGGCAGAGTGGAAGGCTCCAGGAGGTTCCAGAAGAACGTAGGCCAGGAGCAGCTAAGATACAGAATTCTCAAACTCCAGGAACTGTGATAGAGAACCCTGAGAAGAAAGTTCTAGAAGATATTTTCTCTGCAGAGTGAACACACTGGATCCTCTCCAGCCTCCAGAAATCCAAATCCAAGTAGTTTACAAAAGAAAGCCCTCAAGCAAAAACCTGGAAAGCCCTGAATCAAACAGGACATTCTAAAAGCAGGTTCAGACCAAAGGACTGTTTACACTGAGGAGATTATTACCCAGCATCCTCCTGGGCAACTCACATTCAGATTACTTTAATGTAACCACAACTAGCTCCTCCAGTGGTACGTTACCCTCCATGTCACACCTGCACATCTGTAAACTCATCATGATTGGACATTGTCTTCATGAAGACCTTCATTACATCTTTATTTTTATGCTTTTTCTACTTTATTTGGTTCTGGTCCTGCTTCTTTCTGCCTCATTTGTATCCAGCCGCTGGAACATTTCCCTGGTGAGGTATCAGTGAAGTTTATCTCATCTTATCTCTTCTTATCACTTCTCTTCTCATCCATCTCATCTTATCTTGTTTTGTCTTATCTAATCTTATCTTATCTCATCCCATCTTATCTCGTATTTCATCTCATCTTGTCCTAACCCTAACAATAACCCTCTTGTCTTATCTCATCTTATCCTATTCCGTCTATCTCATATTTTCTGTCATCTTGTCATAACCTTAATAACCACCATCTTATCTCATCTTGCTTTGTCTTGTCTCATCTTATCTCATCTCCTCATCATTTCTCATCTCATCCTATCTTATCTTGTATTTCATCGCATCTCATCCTAACCCTCATCTCCCCGTATCTTATCTGATCCCCTCTTGTCTATCTTGTCTTATCTCATTTGTCTTATCTTATCTCGTCTCACCTTATCTCATTGTATTTTATCTCATCTCATCCTATCTTGTATTTCATTTCATCTCATCCTGACCCTAACAATAACCCTGATCTTATCTCGCCTTGTCTCGTCTTATCTCATCTCATCCCTTATCTCGTTGCATTTTATCTCATCTCGTCCTAACCCTAACAATAACCCTCATCTTATCTCATCTCGTCATATCTCATCTCATCCAATCCGTCTATCTTGTTGTATTTTATCTTATCTCGCCCTAAACTGAACAATAACCCTCAACTTATCTCGTCTTGTTTCTTCTTGTCTCATCTTCTCATCTCATCTCCTCCCATCTTTTCTTCTCATCTTTTCTCGTCTTGTCTCATCTCATCCCTACTTATCTTGTTGTATTTCATCTCATCCTAACCCTAACAGTCATCTTGTCTTATCTCATCTTGTTGCATTTTATCTCATCTCGTCTTATCCTGTCCAATCTCATCTAATCTTGTCTTATCCTATCTTATCTTGTTGTATTCCATCTCATCCTACCCCTAACAATAACCCTCACCTTGTCTTATCTCATCTCGTCTTATCTCTTCTTATCCCTTCTTATCTTGTTGTATTTTATCTCATCTTGTCTCGTCTTATCTTGTTTTATCTCACCTAATGTCATCTTGTTTTATCTCATCTACTGTCATCTTTTCTTATCTTGTTTTATCTAGTTGTATTTTTTCTCATCTCATCTCGTCGTGTTCCATCCTGTCTTGTCTTGTTTTATCTCATCTAATGCCATCTCATCTTATCTTAAAGCCTGAATGCAGCAGACGGTGAGTGGACTTCCAGACCTGGTCAGTGTGATCTGGAAGGTTTGGTATCCTGCGATGAAGGAGGCCAGCCTCGTCAGGCTCTGCTTCCCCGACCCTCCGACGCCGACCAGCAGGGCGTTTCCCTGCGGCGTCCTCAGGATGCGAGAGACCCGCATCAGGTGGGTCATCGCGTCCTGCCGTCGAGCAACACAAACACCAAAGAGAAGTTTCTATTCCATTCTGTTGGTGTGATATTTGCACACAGCAAGGTGGAAACTGTCATTAAAATACACGATTCACTGAAATATTCAGCGCTGACGCTCAGAGGTCGGTGTGGCTTATTTAAGGGGACTTTAAAAGCAGCAACAGGTACACTACCAGTCAAACATTTCAGAACGCCCCAATTTCTCTATTTTTTTAAAAAATTGAAATTCTAGTAGTTCAAGTCCAGAACCTAAACGGCTACCAGAGCATTCTGCAGCGCCATACAGAACCCTATGGTATGTTCTAGTTGGTCAGTGGTTCATCCTACAGCAGAAAATGACCCAAAACGTAAGTCCAAGCTACGTCAGAACTACCTTAGGATCAAAAAACCAGATGGTAAGCTTGAAAACATGGACACAAAAAAGATGCAAAAATGCCAGAAAAAGAAGCAAAATGTCACTAAAGATGCAAAAATGCCAGAAAAAGAAGAAAAATGTCACTAAAAGAAGCAAAAATGTCACTGAAAGATGCAAAACTTGCCCCAAAAGTTGCAAAAATGCCATAAAAAAAGCAAAAATGTCACTGAAACATGCAAAAATGTCACTAAAAGATGCAAAAATGACCCAAAAAAGTTGCAAACATGTTACAAAAAGAAGTAAAAACTGCCCAAAAAGTTGCAAAAATACCACAAAAAGATGCAAAAATGTCTCCAGACTTAAAGCCCATGGAGTTGGTTTGGGATGAACTGGACAGAAGAGGGAAAGCAAAGAACCTACAAGAACCACAAATTTATGGGAACTTCTGCTGCAGAGCTGGAAGAACTTTCTGAAAAATATTTGATTTCCATTGAGGAAAGAATGAGTGAGTTCAGCTGTTAGATCTGCCAAAGGAGGGACTTTGATGAGTCCAAAGTTTAGAAGAAATTTTGGTTTCTAAATAGTTTTTTTTTCACTTCATGTGTTTATTTGTTGTCTGCTTCCATTTCAGAGAACAATGAGACACTAACATGCAGAATTTACTATAAATAACTGGATAAATCGGGTTGTTCTAAAATCTTTTACCGGTGGTGTAGACGGCAGATGGGGAGGAGGAAGCTACCTGAACTGAGCAGCCAATGGGAGGCCTACAGCCCACCTCTACATCCTGTGAGTCAGACTACCTTGAAGAACACCAGGTCCATGGCTCCGCCTCTCACCGCCTCATTGTACTGTTGCTGGAAAACTGACAGCCGCTCCGCGAGAACATCCGGCGAGGGGACTGGCTCGTACACCTGTCAGTCATATCAAGCTTTACACTTCGAGGGATATAATAACAACAACAATAATAATAATAATTAGAAATATCTGCTGTTTTAGCTAAAGCTACATGATCTAGACCGCTACTCCTGCTAAATACATCACTTTGATTCAGGAACTCTGTCCTGGTTGATCCCAGTTCATCTGAAACACTTCAGTTCTGGTTGGAGGTCATGAAGTAGAACATTAGTCTTTGTCATGGTGCCTCTTTACCAGCTAAACTCCCACAATGCTCTCTGCTTTAACTGTAGTCTGAGTGACGTCTCCTCTGGTCTCTACAGGATTAAACAGGAAGAAGCTCCACCTGCTGGAACAACCAGGAACAACAGCTGATCTACATTTACTGACATTACGACCTTCTCCTTCCTTACATTTAGCAATTTTGTGTCTTGTTTTTGTCGTTTTGTGTCCCGTTTTTGTTGTTTTGTGTCCCGTTTGTCATTTTGTGTCACGTTTTTGTCATTTTGTGTCCCGTTCTTGTTGTTTTGTGTCCCATTTTTGTTGTTTCGTGTCCCGTTTTTATCTTGTCTCATTTTAAGTGTGTGTTGTCTCAGAATATGGTGTCAGGATGCTAAATATTAAATGGGTCAGATCAGGGGTGGAGAAACTTGATGGAGACATCCCTAAATATAAGTACTGATAAAAGTGAGAAGAAAATATTCCTCTTATAGCTTCTTGAAGGCATTTCACCTTCATCCAAGGTTGATCTTCAGTCCTGTCTGACTGATGGGGAGTTCCTAATGTCTGCAGTCACTTCAGAACAACATCCACACCTGGAGACAGGTGAGTCCTGGTCATTACTGGACCATCAGCCATGTGAGTTGGAGGAACTAGGAACACCTGAAACTCTCATCAGTCGGCTAGAACCCAAGAAGAACCTCAGATGGAGGTGAATCAAGAACCTAAAAGAGAAGTTCTACTGAAGCTCTGAGGATCAGGTGACCTGGACAACTGAGATCTACAGAGACAAGAAAAAATGTCTTTAACTGAAACATCAATAATAATTCAGTGGAATCAGTCTGAGACCTTCGGAGCCTCCAGTTCTGGATCTTCTGGTTCGTCACCTGTTGCCTCCGGGGCTTCACGCAGGAAGTCCACGAAGCAGCTGTCCCACTGAGCATGCTCAGTCAGCGCTCTCCCATGATCCTCCACTGTGATCTGAGCAAGAGGAGAAAAACAAAACAGGTACATAAAGAATTAAAGGATGTGGCAGTAACTCTCCAAGCGTCTCTGGTGGTTTTTCTTCCCTGTGGTTCATGTTTGAATCTAAAGTCCTGCAGCTCAATGGAACCAGAACAGCATGAAGAAAAGTTCAAACAGTTTAGTTGGTTTAAAGTCCTGGAATCACAGTTAATACACAAAATGATGCAAAAATGTCACCAAAAGATGCAAAAATTACCCCAAAAGATGCAGAAATGACACAATAAGAAGGAAAAAAAGTCGCCAAAAGATGTCAAAATGCCACAAAAGAAAAAAAAGTCACAAAAAGATGGCAAAATTGACCAAAAAGAAGCAAAAATGTCACTAAAAGATGCAAAAATTGACCAAAAAATTGCAAAAATGTCATAAAAAGACGCAAAAATGTCGCTAAAAGATGCAAAAATTACCCAAAAAGATGCAAACATGCCATAAAAAGATGCAAAAAGTCACCAAAAGATGCATGAATTACCCAAAAAGATGTAATAATTACCCAAAAAGTTGCAAAAATTGACCACAAAGTTGCAAAAATACCATAAAAAGAAGAAAAATTTCACCAAAAGAAGCAAAAATGTCATAAAAAGTAGAAAAAATGTCACCCAAAGATGCAAAAGTGACAAAAAAAGAAGCAAAAATGTCACCAAATGATGTAAAAATGACACAAAAAGAAGCAAAAATATCACTAAAAGATGCAAAAATTACCCCAAAAGATGCAAACATGCCATGAAAAGCTGCAAAAATGTCACCAAAAGATGCATGAATTACCCAAAAAGACGCAAAAATGCCTCAAAAAGAAGAAAAAATGTCACCAAAAGATGTAAAAATTACCCAAAAAGTTGCAAAAACTGACCAAAAACTTGCAAAAATACCATAAAAAGAAGAAAAATTTCACCAAAAGAAGCAAAAATGTCAAAAAAGAAGAAAAAATGTCACCCAAAGATGCAAAAGTGACACAAAAAGAATCAAAAATGTCACCAAATGATGTAAAAATGTCTCAAAAACAGGCAAAAACATCACCAAAAAGAAGCAAACATGTCACAAAAAGAATCAAAAATGTCACCAAATGATGTAAAAATGTCTCAAAAACAGGCAAAAACATCACCAAAAAGAAGCAAACATGTCACAAAAAGAATCAAAAATGTCAATAATAGATGCAAAACTGCAAAAATGTTCAGTTTTGTCTCTAATAATTCTACTGCTCTACTAATGATGGGTTTGTTGCAGAATCATTTAAAGGAAATTAACTGTTTAAGCACACAAACCTCCTGGATGATGGAGCTGAACGTCCGTCTGTCGCTGCCGTCGACGAATCGGTCGGAGATCACTCTGCTGCATTCATGGTGGAAGAGGGCAGCGAGAACATCCGAGCTGCGACACACTTCAGGCTTCACCGTGAGGATGCCCTGAGACACACAACACCGACTGAAAACACAACGACACACTGGCAGCACGAACCAGCAGCTTCACTCAGCGTTTCTACCTGCCAGATTCTGCTCAGGTCCCTCAGGTTGAAGATGTAGTGGAACTTCGCAGGAGACGGAAGCATCTGAGGAGACATTTGTCGACATGGTAACATCCTGTGGTTCAGTTTAAACACAAGCAAACAATAAAAAGACTGTTCAAACCGAGTCTCATCTGGAAACATGTTGAACCAGCTGTGAGAGAAACTGAAGGTTCAAAGGAGCTTGATGGTAAAATATACAGAACAGAAACACAGAAATATGTACATTTGTTGGAATCTACTGCAGCATTTCATCATCAAAACCAAATGGAAGCACAGACTAATAACTGGTGTCAGACAAACACAATTAGTTCAAAATACAAACTGTCACATGAGTGGTAGCATCATGATTCACCTCATGATTCATGATTCCTCCACCTAGTGACTCTAATGGAACTCAGTTGGTTCTGGAAGACCCAAGTTAATGGATGATCTGAGGTCAGTGATTGGAGGATAAAGACTCTTGGATCTGGGGGGTCCAGTCTCTGGTGGATCAGAACTCCTGGATAGAACTACACCATGAAGACTGAAGAACCAAGAAACTCTGAGGAAAGGTTGTTGAAAAGTATCAGTCAGGACGATACAAGAACATTTAAAGTTCCTGAAGATCTTCTGGAGTCCAGTTAAATCCATCATTAAGAAATGGAAGGAAGATGGAACATGAATAAATCTGACTAGAGCAGGACGTCCTCAAGATCTGAGAGACTAGAAAGGGAGGCCACCAAGACTCCTATGACTCCTCTGAAGGAGAAAGGGACTAGAGAGGGAGGTCACCAAGACTCCTATGACTCCTCTGAAGGAGAAAGAGACTAGAGAGGGAGGCCACCAAGACTCCGATGACTCCACTGAAGGAGAAAGAGACTAGAGAGGGAGGCCACCAAGACTCCTATGACTCCTCTGAAGGAGTTCCAGCTTCAGATTGTTCATCCAACAACTGTTGTCTGTTCTTCACCAGTCAAAGCTTTATGGAGACAAAGAGAAAGACTCTGATGGGAAAAAGCTCCAATTAAATCTGGACTAAAGTTCACCAAAAGACATGTGGAGACTCTGAAGACACCTGGAAGAAGGTTCTTTGGTCTGAGGAGACCAGGATGGAGCTTTATGTCCATCAGACTAGATGATATGTTTGATGGACACCATCACAAACACACCATCCCCACTGTGAAGCACGGTGGAGGCAGCATCATGATGTGAAGCACGGCGGTGGCAGCATCATGATGTGAAGCATGGTGGTGGCAGCATCATGATATGAAGCATGGTGGTGGCAGCATCATAATGTGAAGCACGGTGGTGGCAGCATCATGGTGTTCCTCAGCAGCAGGTCCTGGAAGGCTGGTAGAGGGTAAATGAAATCCTGGAGGACAACCTGATGGTCTGAAGAGAACTGAGACATGGAGAAGATCAGGTTTCCATCCAGACGATGAGTTGAAGCAAACAGACAAAGATCCTCAGAGATGGTTTGAAGACAACAAGATGGAAGTTCTGGAGGAGTCAGAGTCCAGACCTCCATCCACCTGAGAACTAGAGTCTGGACCTGAAAAGTTCTGTTGATCAGGATCCCTGAGGAAACTGACAGAGTTTAACAGTTTACGAAGAAGGAGGTCCAGATGTTCAGACTGATGGAGACCAACAGAATCCAGGGTTAGAATCTACTAAATACTGACTGGAAGGAGGAAAACACTGATGGAACCACTGGTTCTAGATCTTATAAATTTAATTAACTGCCATTACTCTGTAGAATTCAGCTCATACTTTGACATGAAAGAGTCTTTTGTTGTAAATTCTTGTCAAATGATTGAAGTCAGAGACATCAGGGCCTACCCCTCCTCAGACAGACCTACCTTGGCCTTCACCGTCTGCCACACCCTCCTGGTGGAGGCCACCAGGGCGGCGGCGAGCTCACAGACCTCCTGAGGGAAGCCCCTCTCTGGGCAGAAGTATCCCTGAGCCACGGTGCCGAAGATCTTATCGATGGATGAGTCGGAGGGCAGCGTGCAGTTGAAGATGCAGAAGTGCCTCTTGAGGCGCTGAGGGATGTCGTTGCGACCACTGCCGGGATGGATCATGGCCGCCACCAGCTGGTAAAGGTAATTTCATGTGTCACCACATTATACCATCTACTGTTAGCTCTTTTTACCAGGGAGCATCTAACCATGTCCTGTATGGTGGGAACTGCATGTTTGTATGTCATGTAAATAATCAAATATCTTCTAGAGCAACAGGGCGATTTAAAAGGAAAGAAATCTTAATACCCAAAATATACAGTATTTATACACAGAATAGGCCTCAGTTTAACACATGGAGAGGATGATTAAAACAGTTTCACCTTGTCTCATCTCATCTCGTCCAACACTAACAATAACCCTCATCTTATCTTGTCCCGTCGTATCTCATCTTAGCTCATCTCGTCTTTTCTTTTGTTGTCTTATCTTGTCATATCTTATCCCATCTTATCTCATTGTATTTTATCTCATCTCATCCTGTCTTATCTCATCTAATTTTATCTTGTCTCATCTTCTCGTATTTTATTTCATCTCATCTTGTCTCATTCATCCCATTTTATTTAGTTTCATCTTAACAATAACCCTAATTTTATCTTGTCTTATTTTATCTCGTCTTGGCTTATCTCATCTGATGTCGTATTTTATTTCATCTCGTCATCGAATCTCATCCTCTTTTATCTTGTTTTATTTTAATAACAACCCTAATTTTAATCTTATCTTGTCTCATCTCATTGTATTTTATCTCATCTCATGTCGTCTTGTCTCATCTTGTCTGATCCCATCTTATCTCATATTTTTATCTCATCTCATCCTAACCCTAACAATACCCTCATCTTGTCTCATCTCATCCCCGTCTTATCTCATTTTGTTCTCATCTCATCTTGTGTCATTTCATCATATCTCATCTTATCTCATCTCATCTTTTCTTATCTTAAGCCCCTCTCTGGACAGAAGTGTCTCTGAGCCATGAGTGTCTATGACTGATGACCAGGGAACATTACAGAACCTCCAGTCAGCTTCCACTGATTCCCACCTGAATATCCACCACGGTGATGAACTCTCCTGGACGATCCAAGCTGTAGAAGCCGCCCTGCTCCATCAACTGACGCACAATCTCATTGGTTATCTGGGTGAGAAGGGGCGGGGACAACAGTATAAGCTATCTGATTGGCTAAACTTTAATTTTAAAAAAAGAATCTCAATGGCTGTTTATCAACACACACCAAGGCATTCTGGGAATATTCAGTCTGAGAAAACTTTAAAAAGTGACTTTCTGCTGTTTGAAATTATTTTAAAAATGGTCCAAATAAACTCCAGATTTATACGACTAACTGAAATGACAGAAGCTTGGTCTGAACGAGTTTGAAAATGACTAAATAAAGCATCCACTATCACTTGAAACTGAGCCAAAATTTTACCCAAACACCTACAACTTACGCAAATTGCCTCGGAGGCTTCCCAAAATGTGAACAAATTTGCCCAAATGACCCCTCAAAAAACTGAAACTGAACAAAATGAAGAACCTAATGACTCTAAATTTATCTAAAATGACTCACAAATTACCCAAAATGAGTGAACCATTGTCAAAACCACAAAAAGTGTCCAAAATGTAACTCAAACTGTCCAAAACAATTTAAATTTTGCACAGAGCACCTCCAAAAAGTGTCCCTAATGACTCCAAATCGACCAAATGTACCAAAAATTGACCAAAATGACAAAGACCACGACTCAAAACTGATCGAAAATAACTAGAAAATGTTCAATGTGACTCAAAAAGGTGATTGTGGTTAAACTTTAAGGCTCATATCAGTGTGTTGGTAGGCGGTTGGTCAGAACGGGTTCTAGTTAAATAAAAACTAAGTTTGGACCATTATTCTTTGGTTTCGGAAAGATTTTCATCTGATTTGGAACAAATGTTGAGTCCACTTGGACAAAGGTTGACTGATTTTGGACACATCTGGATGATTATTGTGTCATTATGAAGAAGTTTTTTAGTTATTTTGGACATTTTTTTGTGTAACTTTGGAGCAACTTTTTAAAGTCATTTTCAAAAATTTTGGATTAATCCTGTCTAAAGCTGGAGAAAACTTTACAAATATCATTGTGGGTGAACTTTAAGGCTCACATCAGCATGCTGGGAGGTGGTTGGTCAGAACATTTAGAGATGATGGAAGAATCATTTCACACCCAGAAGATACCAGAATAACCGCCAACACATCCAGGGAACCAGTGGTTGTTTCTAGGACTTGGTGTCAGGAGGGTCAAACTCATTTTAGTTCCACATTCAGTCCAGTTTGATCGCCATGGAAACCAGTAAAACCACAGCATAATAACCTCTAAATAACCACAACTCCTAATGGTTCCTTTGTTTTAGTGCAAAAATGTTCACATTTAAGGAATTACCTTTTTACTAAACACCATGAACAACCTGAAGTTTATGAAGAAAAATTAATTCAGTTTCATCAACATTCAGCCTCAGTTTATCATTTCCACATTACAACTTCCAGATCACAGAGTGTCTACAAAGGAACACAACATTTAGTCACCTGGAACTGAACCATAGAGGATTTACTGGAGGATCAAAACCACAAAAGTCAGACAAAAAAAGAAAAAAAAAAAACAAAAACATTACAAAAACGAGACAAAACGACAAGAATGAGACAAACGACATGAAACAAAACAAAAGATAAAAAAATCAGACAAAAGTTACAAAACAACAAAAACAAGACAATATTACAAAAATGAGACACAAAATGACAAAAGAACAATGAACAATCTGGTGTTTTACTGGTCTAGAAATGATTTTAAATTTATAGTTTTACTAATTTACAATCTGCAGTTAATGTCTTCTCTGGAATTTTTACATTTTGAGGACCGGATTGGACCCTGTGGAGGACCACTTTTGGCCCGAGGGCCGCATGTTGGACACCACTGCTCTGTGTCACAGATATTAAACTGTTTAAACTAGGATACATCCCATAATACTGATGCTGACAGCTGCTTAAAGAGAAAAATGCTCACAAATTACTCAATAAAATGTTAAAAATGTATCTGAAGTGACTCTAAAACCTTCATTAAATGATGTCAGATCAGTTCAGAATGAAATAATACATTTTCAGATCGTCCAGTATTTTCCTACATTTGCCAAACTGGCTGAACGTATTCCACAGTTACTCAGAAATCACCAGAAATTTGGTTCATTTTGACTGACAATAGTCCAAATATAATCCAAATTCAGATTAAATTTTTCCAAAACACTGCAAAAATTCAAAATCTTACCAAGCCTATTTGTCTTATGTTTAGTCAAAACGTCTCATCCCACTTGATTTAAGATAAATTCATTTAACAAGAGACATTTCAGCAGATGGAGGGACTTGTTTTAAGACAATACATCTTAAATATCTTGTTAAGTCAAACAATCTTGAAATGATCTTGTTTTGAGTTGAATTTTACTAGAAAACTCATAATAAGTTTAACCCTCGTGTCGTCCTGCAGGTCAAAATTGACCCGTTTTAAAGTTTGAAAAGGTGGACAAAAAAAAATATTTTCACAGTGAAACTTCTAATGTCCACATTTTCAACATTTTTGGGAAATGTTTGAACATTTTTTGATGGAAAAAAAGAAATGTTAAAAAAGTTTCTTAAGAACATTGACAAAAAAAATCAACCAAAATCCAGCGTATTAAAGAAATTAAAGAAAATATTAGAAGCTTTACTGATATATATGGAATCACTTTAGATATTTTTAGGATTTTTTTGGAAGATTTTTACTCATTTTTTGAAAATATTTACAAGAATTTTCTTGCCAAATTTGAGGGATTTTTTAAAATAAAACTTTTAAGGGAAACTTTTAAGTAATTACTGGAATTTTCTTCCTGAAGGTTTTGCAAATTTTCAGAAATATGGGGATTTTTTTTGCTGATTTTTTGGCTTTTTTTCAGACAAGGAAGCAATATTTTTTGGTGCCTGTAAATGAGGACAACAGGAGGGTTAATACATCTAAATTAGGAGGTTACATGAAAGCAAAAATCTATTTTTGAGTGAAAAACTGCTATTTTTTTTTAGCATGTCTGGCTTATTTTAAGACACCTAAGCTTGACAATCCTGGTAAAATAAAGCTTAAAATAAGTTTTCTCAGCTAATTTTAAGATCTCAATATTCTAAATATCATATCTTATTTCAAGAAATCTTACCAAGACATTTTCACTTGTTTTATTGGCAGATTTTTTACTTATTTCAAGGTAAAGATTCCTTGGAATAAGTTTTTTTTCTTGTTTTGAGAGAAGCATATTTTCCAGTGACCTCCAATGTGTCTGGAATGACATGAACTGGAAGAATCCTGCTTTACGCCTGGATGGACGTTAAACTGATCTGGTGTCAGTTTGCGACTTGTTTTTCTGTTTTTGTGTCTGGTTTTTGTTGTTTTGTGTCATTTTGTATCTCCCTTCTTTCATTTTGCATCAGTTTTGTGTTGTCTGTCGTTTCTGACATTTCGTACGTCTCTTTTTCTGTTTCGTGTCTCATTTGTCTTGCTTTTTGGCTCAGTTCTCTTCATTTTGTGTCATTTTTTGTTTTTTTTTTGTCGTTTAGTGTGACGTTCAGTCCAATAAGACGTAGCGTATCCGAGAAGAGTAAATGATGTTCTGACAGATTTCTCCGGTCGGGATTTCTCAGTGTCAGCTCATAAAGTTGGAGTCTGATGGACAGAGTTCGTCTGATTTACGCTGAAACTTTCCCCCATTTAAATCTAAAACATTCAGGTGTCGTGTGAAACTTAAAGCAAACAAAGAAAGAGCTGACCAATTGGAGGCTGTCTGAGCCCACCTGGTCTCCCCATTGGTTGACGACGGGCATGTTGATGTCGTCTATGAAGACGGTCATCCTGCGTCCGGCTGGCGGCCCGTAGGTGGCGCCCATTCGTTTGTCCACGTAGCTCTCGATGGTCCTCTGGAACATGGAGGGCAGGGTGGCCGAGGAGAAGTTCAGCGTCTTCCCCAGGTGGAGCTCCGGGTCTAGTTTACCCAGAAAGCTCTGCAGGGGGACGGACATTAGCGTTAGCATGGGCTAGCTGAGGAACATGATGTTCTAGCATTCAGACGACGTGATTCAGTGACGGAGGGAAGCCTGGACAGATTTCATTTAGTCCTTCAAAAACAGAAAACCAGGTAGACGTAGAAATGCAACGACACACTGAATCTGGACTACAACAGCCAATCACAGGGTCCAGTTAACCCACAGTAGTTTATTTTTGATTTGTTTAGATTAATCATGTCAATGTCCACAATAACTTCATAATAAATAAATAACTATTATTATTAATCAGGTTAACACCCATAACTCCATAATAAATACAATAAAATTAGTCAGATCAATGTCCACAAGAACTTCATAATAAATAATAATAAATCCATCCATCCATCCATCCATTATCTATACACCACTTAATCCTCACTAGGGTCATGGGGGGCTGGAGTCTATCCCAGCTGACTCAGGTGAAGGCAGGGGACACCCTAGACAGGTCACCAGTCTGTCACAGGGCTACATACAGAGACAAACAATCACTCTCACATTCACACCTACGGGCAATTTAGAATGATCAATTAACCTCAGCATATTTTTGGACTGTGGGAGGAAGCCGGAGTACCCGGAGAAAACCCACGCATGCACAGGGAGAACATGCAAACTCCATGCAGAAAGATCCCGGGAAAGCCGGGACGTGAACCAGGGATCTTCTAGCTGCAAGGTGAAAGTGCTAACCACTACGCCACTGTGCAGCCCACAATAATAAATAATAATAAAAAATAATGCTGCAGGGTCTTAGCTTTATAATTAAAATAATCAAGTTAACGTAATTTTAGGTTAAAAAAATTAAAAAATGAATAAAAAAATGAAATATTAGTCAGGTTAATGTCCATAATAACTTTGTAATACATAAATAATAATAATAATAATAATAATAATAATAATAATAATAATAATAATAATAATAATAATAATAATAATAATAATAATAATAATAAAAATAAAAATAAATAAAAATAATGCCGTAGGGTCTTAGATTATAATGAAATTAGTCAGGTTAATGTCCATAATGACTTCATAATAAATAAATATTAATATCAATCAGCTAGTTGTGGACTGTTTTCAGGTACTGCAGTGTTCTGGTTCCTGATTGGGTCCCAGCCTCAGGAGAAGTTCCTCAGTATCTACCTGAGACCACCAGGTTCCATCAGTCTACCTGTGTTCTGACCCATCAGGTCCGGTTCTCCTACCTTCACGGTGACGGTCTTGGCAGTTCCCTGCTCCCCGATCAGCAGCACTGCCTTCCCCTGCTTCATCACGGTCCTCATCAGGAAGTCCATCCTCACGTTGTCCACGTTGGGGACCAGGATGGACCGGTAGTCGGGGACGTGGTCTCTGGGGTAGATGTACTCTGGGACCTGGATTCAGGTAAAAAAAACACCTGTGGTGACTTCAGGTTTGGGCTCGGACTCACCTGGACGGCAGCAGCTCAGACCTGATTGGACCAGGACTCCCACTGGCCCTGAGCTCCAATGCAGAACTCAAACATAGTCAGCTGGTCCTGAGAGGGGGGCAGGTCCAGAGACGAGCTGTAGCCCTGGAGGACAACACAGACGGATTATTATTATTATTATTATTATTATTATACTGACAATCTGGAGGACAACCGCAAACTGATTATTACTAGTGTTATCATTATTATTATTATTATTATTATTATTATTATTATTATTATTATTATTATTATTATTATTATTATTATTATTATTATTATTATCACACCAACACACACGGAAACAGAAGGTCATATTGATTATTTTATTATTATTCTTTATTATTTTATCATCATTATCATTATTATTATTATTATTATTATTGCTGTTATTGTTATTTTTTTATGATTATTATTACACAGTCTTCCGTTGTTTTTCCACTAAAGTTTCATTTAAATCAGATTTTATTCAAACTGAACGTGTCCTTTTCAGGAAGCCAGTGTGAGTGTTGGAGAGCTTCAGCACCTTCAGGAAGGCCTCCATCTTGGCCCGGTCTTCCAGCTCCAGCAGAGCGCCCAGAGACCACATGACCGCCAGGACAAACAGTCGACCCATGTCACCATGGCAACCCTGTCTGTCCTCCACAGCTAGCAGCAAACCCTGAAAACAGAGGAACAGTCTCACTTCAGCTGGAACACTGAAACCAGACAGTTCACATGATGCTGCCTCCACCATGCTTCTCCTCATGATGCTGCCACCACCATGCTTCTCCTCATGATGCTGCCACCACCATGCTTCTCAGTGGGGATGGTGTGTTTGTGATGATGTTCAGTGTTTGGTGTCCATCAAACATATCACCTAGTCTGATGGACATAAAGCTCCATCCTGGTCTCCTCAGACCAAAGAACCTTCTTCCAGGTGTCTTCAGAGTCTCCACATGTCTTCTGGTGAACTCTAGTCCAGATTTAATTGGAGCTTTTTCCATCAGAGTCTTTCTCTTTGTCTCCATAAAGCTTTGACTGGTGAAGAACAGACAACAGTTGTTGGATGAACAGTCTGAAGCTGGAACTCCTTCAGAGGAGTCATAGGAGTCTTGGTGGCCTCCCTCTCTAGTCTCTTTCTCCTTCAGTGGAGTCATAGGAGTCTTGGTGGCCTCCCTCTCTAGTCTCTTTCTCCTTCAGTGGAGTCATAGGAGTCTTGGTGGCCTCCCTCTCTAGTCGCTTTCTCCTTCAGTGGAGTCATAGGAGTCTTGGTGGCCTCCCTCTCTAGTCTCTCAGGTCTTGAGGACGTCCTGTTCTAGTCAGATTTATTCATGTTCCATCTTCCTTCCATTTCTTAATGATGGATTTAACTGGACTCCAGGAGATCTTCAGGAACTTGGAAATGTTCTTGTATCGTCCTGACTGATGCTTTTCAACGACCTTTTCTCAGAGTTTCTCTGAGTTTTCTTGGCATGAAAGAATCTTTTTGTTGTCAATTCTTATCCAGAAAGTCAAATTAAATTAACTATGATTCAATGATGAAAGTAACTTGGAAGTATTTAACGTGTCATACCTGCAGCAGGTCGATAGTCTGTCTGATGTACATACACTCCAGAAGCTGCATCTTCGGAGTTACAGCAGTGAACACAAAGTCCAGCAGGTCCTGGAACAGATTCAACACAAAGCTTTTCACTCTCTGTTCACGTCCTAACAGAATCACAAACTGTTTAACTTCCAGAGCAGTCAGCAGGGGGCGACACTCTCAGCTGGTCAGGCTGCTGGTCTCCATCTGCAAAGTTCAGAACTGACTGATTTAGAGACTTTTTACTCATCCAACAGCTTCCTCCTGACGAGAAATGAAACAAGAAGACACTGTGTCTGAGCTGTCATATTTGGTGTGTCATTTTGTGTCTCTTTGTAGTTGTTTTGTGTCTCTTTGTGGCTGTTTTGTGTCTCTTTGTGGCTGTTTTGTGTCTCTTTGTGTTCTTTTGCAGAAGTGAACAGAGGAACATTAAGATCAGAGAGCTGTGCTGAGTTCTTGCCTGGTAGCAGCAGTCGAAGCAGCGTTTCAGGCAGTCGGCCTGCTGCTCTGGTAGTTTCTGTAGCCAGGCCTGCAGGACGGAGCTCCAGCCGAGCACCGAGGAGCTCATGAAGACCATCCCATTCCTGGAAACCGTGGCCGGGGAGGCGTTGTCGATGTTGTGGGGTTCAAAGACGATCTGGAGGCAGAAAACAAAGCTCATGTTTTCACTTCCCTTCATGTGGGTCTGTTTGGTCAGCATGAGTTACCATGGAGATCTAGCTCCTCAGCATCAGTTACCATGGAGATCTAGCTCTGCAGCATCAGTTACCATGGAGATCTAGCTCCTCAGCATCAGTTACCATGGAGATCTAGCTGCTCAGCATCAGTTACCATGGAGATCTAGCTCCACAGCATCAGTTACCATGGAGATCTAGCTCCACAGCATCAGTTACCATGGAGATCTAGCTGCTCAGCATGAGTTACCATGGAGATCTAGCTCCTCAGCATCAGTTACCATGGAGATGTAGCTCCACAGCATCAGTTACCATGGAGCTCTAGCTCCACAGCATCAGTTACCATGGAGATCTAGCTCCACAGCATCAGTTACCATGGAGATCTAGCTGCTCAGCATCAGTTACCATGGAGATCTAGCTCCTCAGCATCAGTTACCATGGAGATGTAGCTCCACAGCATCAGTTACCATGGAGATCTAACTGCTCAGCATCAGTTACCATGGAGATCTAACTGGTTTAAGCAGCTTCAATCTTCATGAAACTGAAAACTGACTAAAACTCAACCTGCTGACTCGCTGATCTCGCTACACTCATGACTCAGGTTAAGACATGCCCACTGGGCTCCGATTGGCCAAACACCCTCACCTTGCAGCAGGGAGCCATGGGGATTCGATCTCCGTTTGCCAGCGTCAGGGTTTTGTTGTCGTCCAGAACCGAGTTCAGGTTCTCAATCCAGATGGCGTCCACTGGACCGTCCAGAACAATCCAGATATTTTCCCCCTGACAGAAACAGATATTCCACACTTTTTAGAGGTTCCTCTAGTGTCCTATGTCTGCTTTATGGTTCCTCTAGTGTTCTATATCTGCCTTTTGGTTGTTTTTAGTGTTTTTGAACCCTGAACAGGTTCTAAAATCAACATCACAGACCAACCAATGAATCTGTGGAACCAACACCAACCTTCTTGGCCTTCAGGGTTCTCCTCCACAGTGTGGAGAACACTCCATCTGTCCAGTCGTTGGTGGTGACGTCCAGTGAGCCGAACATCTGCGACGCCGTGACGGCTTTGGGGTTCATCCTCATCTCCCTGTGGGGGGCGCCGCACTCCGCCATGGCCCTCATCAGCGTGTGGATGCAGGACGACTTACCGGAACCGCTGGGACCCAACGCCATCATCCCTGCAGCAACACGACCCGCCAGAACTCAGCCCAGAACCATACAGGAACCAGTCTAGAAACAACCAGAAACCAGCCCAGAACCAACCAGCATTCAATCCCCTGGTCTGGTTTTTATCCTCTTCTCTTGTTTCGTCGTCTGTAGTTTGTGTCTGTGTTGTTTTGTGTCTCATTTTAATCCTTTCGTCTTTTTTGTGTCATGTTGTGTATTGCCATTTTCATTTTGTGTTCTTTGGTATCTTGACTTTGTGTCATTTTTTGTTCTTTTTTGTCTTGATTTTGTCATTTTGTGTCCAATTTTTCTCCCGTGTCTCATTTTGTTGTTTTATTTGGGACAGTTTTGTCTCCTTTCTGTCATTTTGTCAGGTCGTGTCTCATTTTTTGCTTTTTTGTCTTATTTATAGTGTTTTGTGTCCGATTTTTCCTCTCATTTTGATATTTTCTTTGTGTATCACACAGTTGTGTGTCGTTTGTGTCGGTCTGTCTCTAATTTGTCCATTTTTCTGCTGTTTACGGTCCTTCTTGATTTTGGCTCTAAAAAAAGCTTCAGATTTTAGAGTTTTATTTGGTGAGAACAGGACCTAGCTGTTAGAACTCGGCTGTTTTTCCTGGAATGTATTAAAGTGCGGTTCTGGTTCCGTCTGATCTGTACCATGTCGAACTCTCTGGGTCTCGTAGAGCTGGACCAGCTTGAGGATCCAGGGGGGATGAGGGATCAGCCCGGCCTGCTGAGCCTGACGGACGATGGATACCTCCAGGTCGGGATAACCGGCTTTATCCAGAACTACGGAGGAGCTCAGAGTCAGTAACTAGAACTCAGCAGTCACTCCAGGGTTCTACGTGTCTGATCAGAACGTACCAATGCCAGGAAACAGGTCATTGATCAGACTCATGAACAGAGGCTCGTCTTCATCCACCTGCAGAGAAACAATCCAAGTTACCGTCAGACTAGACAGGAAGTAGGATTTTAGACTGATTAAACCTTTAAAACTACAAATACTTGAACATAAAGTGGTACTTTGGGTGTATTAAACCTTTGAAACTATAAATATTTGAACAAAATTTAGTATTTAAGGTGGAATAAACCTTTAAAGCTAAAAGAACTTGAACAGAAAGCAAAATTTTGGGTGAAAAACTTTGATATTATTACTTTAAAACTACAAATAGTTGGACAGAAAGTAGTATTTTGGGTGGAATAAACCTTTATGTCCTGTTTCTGGGTGAGGCTGAGACTTTTCTGAAGGACTTGTAGAATCCATAAGAGTCCAATAACAAAGTAAATGGAAGCTACCAGCAGCTCCTGGGTAACCAGCTGTAGATAACTAACCCTACAGCTGTGCTCAGAGAACATCACTAACCAGCTTGGAGAGGTTCATGTCTCTCAGGACCCTCATCACCACCGTCTGCTCTGCTTCCGACGGGTTCGATCTCTTCACAGCTCCCAGCGTCCTCAGAACTGACAAGATGTTCCTCAGACCGAAGTCATAATGAACCTAGAACAACAGACGAGGGAACACAACAAACGGGCCTTCAGTGTATTCATATATTAGCTTTGGATGGATCTCATTAAGTTGAACAGGAGTCTTTGTCATGGTGCTCATTGCTGCTAAACTCATACAGGTCCTGGAGATCGTAGGAGCTTCAGGAGAAACCAGCCGGACTTGTCTGGAAGACGTTTCTAGAAGTTTCTAATTTTTGTGGCATGTTCGTCATTTATTCTCGTTTTTGTCATTTTGTGTCTCATTTTTGCCGTTTTATGTCTCGTTTTTATTGTTTTGTCCTGTTTTTGTCATTTTTTTGTCTAATTTTTGCCATTTTGTGTCTCGTTTTTGTCTTTTTGTGTCTTTTTCATGTCAAATTATGTCTCTGTTGTGTAATTTTGTCTCATTGTTTCACTCTGTCTGGTGTCCATTAACCTCTTCAGAAGTCTTTGTCGTGGTGCCCCTTTACTAGCTAAACTTCCACAATGCTCTCTCCTTTAACTGTAGTGTGAGTGACGCCTCCTCTGATCTCTACAGGATTAAACAGGAAGAGGCTCCACCTGCCAGAACAACCAGGAACTACAGCTGATCTGCGATATATTTTCTGACATCAGGACTTTCTCCTTCTGCCCTTTGTGGTTTCTATATGTCTAAACGGTTGCAGATGACCAGTTAACTGTGAATCATGGCGGTACTTGGAGTGTGTACTATCCAGGAGAAAGGTACCAGGTATCTAGAAGAGTTCTAGTAGGAGAAAGATTGGAATGTTTCAGAAGATGATGGATTTAAGACAAGTGAGGAGGACCAGAAGCCGACCTGTTTGGACAGCTGCTCCTCACACAGTTTGTACAGGGTGTAGAACTTCCTGCTGAGAACCTGGTTATCACGGAAACCTGCACTGGCCAGTTTGACCCTCATGATGATGGCTCGGTCCGGGACCATCATGGCCACCGTGCGGAACTGGATCTTCAGGTTCTCGGGCAGTTCCTGGCGGCCAGCGTAACCGGGGTTCTGGAGGAACAAGAAGGTAGCGGTGAAGTCTGGAACTCTGTGGCTGGTTGGTTCACAAGATGATCGGTTCTAAACTCCCTGAATTCTCTTTTCTCAGTTCTGACTGGTGCTGAAGAACTCTAAGTCCTGTTGTAGAGTTTGATGTTTCATTCTGGAACACAGTGAGGCGGTCTGGAAGGTACCCAGCCAGAACAACAATCTGAGACAGCTCTGAAAAGTTCTACGAAGAGTTTTCTTTTAGTTCCCAGAATGTTCTTCTGGAAGTCTAGACGACTGAACATGTTCTGTTTGCTAATAACTTTCCTGGACTGTTGTTCTCCAACTTTCTCCCTACTGAATGTTGTACTGAGAAAGTTTTTTCCCTCTTATCACGTTACGTTGTGGGAATGTTTCATAGACGTTCTGTACAAAACATCCCCAGAATGTCCTGAGAACATTGCAGCCTGTCATTTGTCAGTTCTGTCATTTATTTTCCAGACAACATCCTCCGAACGTCGGTATTAAAACATTATTTTAACGTTATAGGAACATTATTGGAAAGGTTTTCTTTAAATCTTAAAATGTTCTTTGATCATTTGAGCAGAACATTTTCTTTAAGAAACTATTAGAACTAGGAGGAAACTTCTGGGAACATACACACACTGGAACCTTTGGAAAACATTTGGATCTTGTTTGTTCACTGACTTTTTCATTTTAATGTCAGCCATCGTGTCATTGTGTAAATGTTCCGTCTGGATTTTGACAGTTATATATATACATGAATACACTGTTTGACTGCAAAATGACATCTTTTTATCATGATTAAGTGAACCTAAGGGATCATAATTTCAGATATTTGGTGTTACTTTAAAGAAAACAGTCTACACTGGAAAACAAAACAAATCTGACAGCAGAGGTGACAACAAAAAACTGTACAATGATCTAAAAGTAATGAAAATAAGAGCAGATATCTGTGAATTAATGACCTTTCTCATTGATTTAAAGGTGGTAAAAGAGCTTCACTGTCAAACGTGGACAATATTTACAGAGTTGGTCTCTTTAAGGTCAACACCTAAATTAATCATTATTCTCTGTGATTCTACTAGTTATCTAAAATTTAACAAAAATAGGAAATGTCATTTTATGTTGTTTTGTGTCTCGTTTTTGTCATTCTGTGTGTGGTTTTTGTCATTCTGAGTCTCGTTTTTGTCATTTTGTCCTGATTTTCCATCTTATGCCTTGTTTTTATCTTTTGTCTCTATGTTGTATCATTTTGTCTCATTGTTTCACTCTGTCTGGTGTCAATTAAACTCCTCAGAAGTCTTTGTCATGGTGCCCATAGCTGCTAAACTCCCACAATGCTCTCTGCTTTAACCTCGTCTGGTCTCTACAGGATTAAACAGGAAGAGTCTCCACCTGCTGGAACTACCAGGAACTACAACTGATGTACATTTACTGACATCATGACCTCCTTCTTCTGCCCTTTTCTGGCTCATATGTTTAACTGGTTAGATGGAGAACTCTGGTACCATCGTGAGGAAGATGCCAAACTCTGGGTCCATGTTGACCACGTCTCCATCAGTGAAGACGAACTGTTCCTTTTTGTTCTTCTTGCACTGCAGGACGATGTAGATCTGCTGGGCGGCGACAGAAAGCACTGGCAGCTCGATGCGGTTGAACTCGTCGAAGCAGCCCCAGGATCCGGACTGAGCCAGACCTGCAGAAACACAGCAGAACCAGCCGACACCGGTCTGGAACCATTACTGTTCTCCCATCGATCCTCCCGTTGCGTTCCGTTACAGAAGATAAACAAAACCACAGGAAACAGGATTCATTCACACCTGGGCTGAACTCTAACGTGTTCATCTAGATTCATTAATTACAGAAAAAAGAACACATTCCCCATGAACACTCCAGCCCAGTAGGTGGCGCTAATGAAGCTAAAGTCAGAAGATCCACAGCACGCAGGAAGTGACGTAAGAAAGTTTGGAAGAAGAGATGCATTGAGCTGGTTGGGAGGAAAGTTTGCTTTTAAAATCTTCCCGATGGCAGCTTGGATAAAAGCCAGGTTGTTTTCTGATCACCTCAATGCAAAAGTTTGCAACTTTTTACAGTGATTTTTAATTTTTGTGGTGCTTTTGATGGTTTTTGTTGTAATTTTGTGTCTTTTTGTGGCGGCTTGCACCTTTTGGTGATTTTGCATCTGTTTGGGATGATTTTGAACCTTCCTGTGGTTATTTGGCTTCTTTTCATGCTTATTGTGCTTTTTTGTGGAGATTTTGAATCTTTTTGTGGTTTTTCTGATCACCTAAGAATCTCATTACTCGGGGTAACCACTGGGTTTCTGCTGTGTAAAAGACCATAAAGTTGTTGAATCAAAATGCTCCTCAGGTTTCCTGGATGTTCACCAGATGTTTCAACCCAGTCCAGAGGAGAATGAGCGACCGAGGCTGGGAGGGAATCACAAACAAAATGAACTTTGACTCCAAACCTTCAAAAATCACCAGAATTTAGAGCAAAACGGACACAGAGGGAGGTGAGTTTGCCTCGCTCAGGTCTCCAGACAGCAGCAGGTTCCAGCAGGTGATGAAGCTCACCTTTGTAGATGCGTCCCAGGCCTCTGTAGTCCATCTGGTCTGAACAGTTGAAGACCACCACGTACTTCCCCAGGCAGCGACCCATGTCTTTAGTGGTCTCCGTTTTACCTGCAAACACTCACAGAGTCAGAGGAAGGCGAGCGGATGGGAGGAAATCTCACCGAGGTGGAGGTGGAAACTCACCTGTACCTGCTGGTCCAGCCGGAGCTCCGCCCATACTCATCCCCAGAGCCTGGGCCAGAGTGATGTAGCACCTGCACACAGGTAGCCATCAATTAAAAACTGCTATTAGTCTAAGTACTTCTGGTTCTGAAGGTTTATTTCACCCAAAATATTTTTAATTCAAGCATCTCTGGTTCTAAAGGTTTGTTTCACCCAAAATATTTCTTTTAATTCAAGTACTTCCGGTTCTAAAGGTTCATTACACCCAAAATACTTCTATTAATCCAAATACTTCTGGTTCTGAAGGTGTATTTCACCCAAAATACGTCTTTTAATTAAAGAACTTCTGGTTCTAAAGGTTTATTCCAACCAAAATACCACTTTGTATCCAGGGATTTGTAGTTGCCAAACATTATCTCAACCCCAAAAATACTACTTTCTGACACATGAGCTCTGGTTGGAGGTCATTAATTTAACAGGAGTCTTCGTCATGGTGCCCGTTACCACTAAACTCATCCAGGTCCTGGTGATCGTAGGAGCTTCAGAACAAAACCAGTCGGACTTCTCTGGAAGACGTTTCTAGAAACGTTTTCCAGACTAAAAGGTTGTGTAGGAAGAATGTTCTCACATCAGTTCTGGTTGGCGGTCATTAACTAGAACATTAGTCTTTGTCATGGTACCCGTTGCTGCTAAACTCCCACAATGCCAGGTGTGTGTGTACCTGTCTGTCAGCGGGGTGATGACCAGCCTGTCGGTGCAGCCCAGATATTCGTTGCAGTAGCTGAACTCCACATCTGTGATCTGGATCACACATCTGTCCGCCTCCTCCAGGAAGTAAAACCTCGACTGTTTCTGCCATTCGAAGTCCGACGCCGACCGCACGTTCAGATGCACCTGGTGGAGTTACCATAACAACATGAACCACGACGACCAACACTCAGCAACACTTTGGTCCATCCTTCCGCTCACCAGCTCGTCGAAGATGTCCCTCTGGTGGACGTGGATGGTGATGAGCGTCTCGTACTTGGTCCTCTCGTTCCTGCTCAGCTCCCTCGTCGTCACGTCGATCAGCTGGTTGAGGACGTCCAGGAACCTCTGGTTGGTGGTTTGCATGATCTGTGGACAAGGACACAGCGACAGTGAGGGGAGGAGAAGGCGTGTCGGACATGTCCTCCTGCTTTCTAAACACAAGCACCTTCTTGTCGGACTTGCTGTTGCCGAGCGCTTCCTCTGCATCTCTGGTCCAGATCATCTGGATTCCCAGCAGGCCGACCTGAGCGGGGAACGCCGACTGGAGCTCCAGCAGCTCCATCCCGGGCTCGCTGATGGCCAGGTGGGCCTGACGGATGATGGCATGGAGGGTGAGCCTCACCCCGGCCAGCAGCTGTCCCAACCACACCTCCACACTCCCCTGGAGAACGGCCAACAGTTCACAGGTTTAGAGGAAATAAACATGAATCAGAGAGACAAAGGAGACTTTACCAGGAGGAACCTATAAATCTCTTCTGCTGCACCACTAATGTCTAAATCTTTAATGTTAGGTGGTCTTAATGAGAGGTTTAAGTTCACGGGAAAGAAGAGACTGAGTTTATTTTACTTCTTTATAGTCTTTTCGAAAAAAAAGACTTAAGGCGTCATTAGGTTGGTTGTTTGAACAAGGTCATAATGAAGATACAGATTCATTTCAAGTATCTTCACTTAGACATCAAGGACAGAACAGTGACTTCTTTAGTCGACCTCCTCTGGTCTCATCAAACTGCAATATTAACACAATAAAACCTGGATATAAACAGAACATCATTTCAGAATATACTCTCAGTGACTTCATGCTAAAATTCTTCTGGTCTCTGGAAGAAGAACCTCTGAGAAGCTTCTCATCACACAGTTTTCTGGACCTCCTGGTTCCTTCATGTTCTCCACATTTATTTTTACAGAGTGAGATGTTATGCACCAAAACCATAAACACAGATGGAGTCAGACCACAAGAATCAGCACTAGCTCTACCAGAACCAGCAGCAGGTTCTCCCAGAGGTTGTTCTCTTTAATGCTGATAACCTCCCTGGAACATAACACCTCCTGGGGCTGTGAGATGGTCCAGGTGGAGGTCCTACCTGAGCCAAGACTGGGTGCTGCAGCTCCACAGATTCTCCTTCCTGGGACTGGAAACTGATCATCTGGTCGTAGAAGGTCTCACTGAAAACAACTCGACTCACGTTGTCAAAGAGACTCAGCAGGTGAGTCTGACAGACAGACAGGTAGACAGACAGATTACCTGTATGGTGTGTGTTACCTGTATGGTGTGTGTTACCTGTATGGTGTGTGTTACCTGTATGGTGTGTGAGTCGGAGGCCTGGCCCAGGATCTCCAGCAGCGCCGGGTCAGACACGAAGAAGAACCGAGGGAACAGGAGGCGTTTGTTCTCCAGGTATCCGGACAGAGACTTCTGACAGAGTTCCAGCTGTTCCAGCAGGTGAGGCAGCAGCTGGAGGAGGAATGGAGGAACATTCTCACCTGGTGTGGTCATTCTAGGGATCATATTTGGTATCTTCTGTCTCAGCTGTGTTGCTTCGTGTCATTACTCGTCTGTCTGGTTGTTTGTTCTCGTTGTCCTGGTGTTTTTGTCCTGCTGTGTCCCGCTGTGATCCATTTATTTGTCTGCTCTACAGTTTTGTGTCTTTGTTGTCATTTACGTGCTGTTTTTCATGCTTTTTGTGTTGTTTTATGTCTTGTTTTTTCCATTTAGTGTCTCAGTCTGGTCATTTATGTGTCTTTGTGACAGTTTCATTATTCATTTTTGTTACATTTTTGTTGCTGCCAGTCGCTTTTGGGTCAAATTTATCTTGTTTATGTCATTTTATGTCTTTATGACAGTTTTAGCTCCTCATCCTGTAGATGTTTTTCTAGCTCCATGTTTCCTCTCTACTCTGCTCATTATCAGCAGATGTTCCACCATGCTGGATGGATCTCCAACTACTAGAAGATGTTCCACCATGCTGGATGTTGGGACTCTGGGTGTTTTTGAGGAGAAGCTGGTCATTCCGACGGCATCACCTGGCTGAGCGTCTCGTCTCCCACGCAGCACTGCACCACGTTGGGAAGCTCGTGTGCTCGCTGCATGATCTTCTGCCAGGACCTGTCGATGTTCTGGAAACGTTTGGCCTCCTACAGGAGATACAGATCAGCGTTAAATTCTGTCCAGTGTGAGAGAAAATGCTGAGGACAAAGACCCGACCTGAGGCAGCTGCTTGGCGATGTCTCCACCCACAAACACCGCCTCCAGGTAGATCCACAGGTTCTGAACCGACAGCCACTTCTCCACGGTCTCGGAGGTGTTGGAGAGTTTCTGGACCCACAGCTGGATGGACGCTTTGAACGGAGCGTTGTACCTTCAGGACCAAGGACCACAGCTGATTCATGCGTCCCTTCATTCATACTCCCTCACCACCTCATTCTGAACAAGTCTGAAGGTTTGTGCATCGCCCTGGAGCTCATTAGCATAAAGTAGTTTCATTTATGCAAATGAGGCGTGGACAGCAAAGCTCAGACGCATCGCAAACCTTTGGTCAAACGTCTAAACCAGCTGTCAAACTAAAACCAGCACAGATACAGCTGATTATTTCTCACCTCAAATGCATTCAGAAACACTTCTTGCTCAACTGTTTTTGGAATAAAAGAGGGTTGTCATTTTGCATCTCATTTTTGTCATTTTGTGTCTCGTTTTCATCGTTTTGAGTCTAATTTGTGGTTTTATGTCTTGCTTCTGTCATTTTGTTTAGTTTATTTGTCCTTTTGTCTCATGTTTTTGGTCTCTGTCGTTTTGTGTCTTGTTTTTGTCACTTTGTGGGTTGAGTGGTTTTATGTCTCATTTTTTATGTTTTATGACTTTTCTGTCATTTCGTGTCTCTTATTGATGTTTTTCTATCACCATGTTTCCTCTCTACTCTGTTCATCATCAGTAGAAGATGTTTCACCATGCTGAACGTATCTCCAACAACTTCTGTTCTGCTTCTGAGCCATGTTGCATTTATTCATTCATCCAGTAGCTTTGGTTTTGGTCTCATATTAATTTTTAATAAGTTTTGGGGCATTTAGGATAATTTTTTAAACAACTCTGCACAGATTTATGCCATTTTAGACAGTTTTAAGTCATTTATACACTGGTTTATCTCATTTTAAACCATTTTTGAGTCATTCTGGACAAATTTTGAAGGATTTTGAATCCATTTTTCAACAATTCCGGAAACCTCATGCCATTATAAACCACTTTGTAGTCATTTTATTTGAGCTCCAGTAATTTCAGTTTTTGAGTCATTTTTAAAAATCATTTTACACTGGTTTTGCACAAGTTTGTGTCATTTTGGACAAATTCGGAGCCATGTTGAATATAAATAATTACAGCTGTAGAAAGATGTTTCACCATGCTGGATGGATCTCCAACTACTTGCTCCTCTGTTCACCGTTTCTGAGCCATATTATATATATACAGATATTGTTCTTGCAGCTGTTAGGAGGACAAACATCAAACGACTACAGTTTGACTGAAACCGTCTCCTACCTGTTGCTCAGCAGCGACGTCAGCACCATCAGACTGTCCTCCATCATGGAGATGTTCTCGGCGGTGTCGGCCCCTCGGAGCAGCAGTTCCCCTCTGGTCCTGAAGGTGGCGAAGCTGAGCATCCGGCTGCTCCACTCCGCGGCGACGTCCTTCAGCTTGGCCTCGATGTCCTGCTCCTTCACAGCGCTGATGCATACATCCTGAGACACAACATTTCAGCCGTTTGTTCCCCAAGCGTCAGGATTATTACGAACAGAAGAACTACCTCAAAGATCTTTCACTTGTGCAGATGACAGAAAAACAAAGCAACAAGACACAAAATGACAAAAATGAGACAGAAAACGACAAAAATGAGACACAAAACGAAAAGAGACTCATGACAGAAATGAGACAAAATGAAAAAACCAGACAAAATGAAAAAAAAAATGAAAACGACACAAAACAAAAATGAGACAAAATGAGAAAATGAGAAAACGACAAAAACGAGACATCAAAGACAACGTTCCATCTATAATAATTACTATTTAAAACATCACTTTGATTAAACAAGAAAAGCCCTCAGAGAGCACAGTCCTCCTCCAAGGCTGTCCAGTTGACGTATCATTTCCGACAGATGAAATCTTTAATAAAAAATGACCTTGCTCTGAGCACAGGCATGTGTTATGCATATGCATGTTATGTATGGATACCGAATTGCATGTAAATTACTCTTTTAAAGGTCTGTTGATCAGTTCATCACTTTCGGTAAACCTTTGTTTTGCTACTGTTAAAATGGTTGTTCCCTCCATGCTTTTATTTTGAAGACATATTTTTAATGTTGCGGGCTTTTATTTTGTCACCATTCCAGCAGCACAGGAAGTGTTTATCTAAGAAGCGGTTTGTTGACATGATGAAAACGCTGCGGAAAAGTCCGAAAATTCAAATAAAGATGAAAGAAAACGGTTCCAGCTGTTCCTGTCTAGCAAAGGATGTGTCTAAACTTAGAAGCAGCTGCAATGGAGACAAGCTCTTACTGTGAAGGAATGAGTGAAGGACAGAAAGGTGGATTTGTGTTCAAAATAAGGCTGACGGCTGAACTTAACGTGTCTGGCTGGGGTTTGCTACATACATGACCTAAGTATGTAGCGGGACTCAGAAACAGCCCACAGTTTAATCATTAGTTCCTTGTATGATTTCCAACTGATAAATCAGTCATCACTTGTTGTCATGGTTACCGTGATGCTGTGTCGGCAGTGATATCTGGCAATGGGAAATCTTTAACAAAGCTGTAGGTCCAGACTATAAGCCGCATCACTGCCACAATCTAATCACTTGGTCCTTGTGTCATTTCTGACCACCTCTGAAAATTTCATCCAAATCTGTTGCTCCGTTTTTCAGTAATGTTTCACACAGACAGACAGATTCACAGACAAACGTACACCGATCATCACATAACTCCGCCGTTCCTTGGCAGAGTAAAAAGTGTTCCCACAATTACAGAGACATGAATGAAAAAATAAAACCAGAAAAAGTAGATTTAGATTAGAACTGTTTCATCAGAGATCCAGTTTGGTCATCAGGGGGGTGGACAAGAGAAAAATGTAATTTTAGGTGAACTCCAGACTTATTTAGTAATTAAAATATTTTAAACATTCTTTTCTCCTAGTTTTTTAGATTTGGTCTCAGGACAAGAACATTTAGACACTACTGCATGTTTCAGGGTTTAATACGTGGATTGTGGGATGGAAAACATCCTCCAGTTCTGAAACGAGTCTCATATTAGCAGAACCTGAGACTGTAACTGTGACGTTGTGTTGGTCCACATAAAGAACACGATCGTCTGCATATAAACGTTGTAGCATTTCCAGCGTTGGTACCTCGATGTCCTCTTTGTTCTCCAGCAGCGGAGCCTCCATGATGTTTCTGAGGGAGAAAGTCTCCGATTCCACCTGGAAGTTGTGACCGGTCAAATCACCGAGACGAGTCCAGTGTCTGGGCAGCATGGCCTGGAGGAAACACGTCGACAACAAGACACCACAACCACTGAAACATCCTGGCAGGAATACGTGAATATATCACTACTGAAGAAGTGAAGGTCTGAGCACTGAGGATTACTGCTGGACACAAGGCACAAAACAACAAAAACAAGACAAAACTACAGAAATGAGACACAAAATTATAAAAACGAGACACAAAATGATAAAAATGAGACAAAATGATAAAAACAAGACAAAACAACAAAAATAAGATGCAAAACGACAGAAAAACAAAAAAAATCAGACAAAACGACAGAAACGAGACAGAACACAACAAAAACGAGACACAAAATGACAAAAACGAGACACAAATTGACAAAAACGACAAAACGACAAACAGACATAAACAAGACAAAACTACAGAAATGACACAAAATGATTAAAGCGAGACACAAAATGATAAAAACGAGACAAAACAACAAAAACGAGACACAAAATGACAAAAATGAGACACAAAATGACACAAACAAGACACAAAATGCTAAAAACAAGACAAGAGGATTACTGCTGGACACACTGAGTGTTCCACCAACAACCAACACGAGGTACCAGGTAAATGAAACAACCACAAAACGTTGTAAAACACATCTGGAGACCAGTGGATGGATAATCCTGTTAGCATATTGTAAGGCTAATGAGGCTAACATAAGCTTTGCTGGTCAGGACTCTGTGGAAACTTTAAAACACCAAACACAGGAGTTACAAACACCGACTGAACTGAGAGAAAGTTAGAAGTTAAAAAAAAACAGGCCAAAGCTATAAATAACGTCCTGACCAAACATCTGGATTGTTACAAGTATTAGTCAAATCTAAGTATTTGTGCTTTTAGAATGTTTTACTGGAAAATTACACCATTTTTACTGCATTTGAATCAGCAAAAATATGAATCTACGGATATTTCAAAGCAACGCTTGAAACAAAAGCCACAGAGAGAGTGCTCTTCCTGAAGGGGCGGGGCTAGCAGCAGACAGACACTGACTCAGATCAGAACTAAAACCAGGATTTAACAGTTGTGGGGGAAATCGACCATCTTTGTGATGTGAGCTTTCCATGAATTTGTTGAAAGAGGCACAATGTAGGAGCTGAAATTCACATTTAATCCAAAGCAGATGTCAGAGCTTTAAATTTAATTGTGAATCAGAGAAACAGACGACTCGTCCCACCTTGTTGGCCATCATGTGGAGCAACGGACACGTTTCTGTGAAGTCATCGATGGATTTCTTCAGGTCTCTGAAGGCCTGCCACTCCTTTAGCGCCTTCGGGAGCTTCCTGATCCTGAACTCAACAGAAGACGAAAACTGAAACCACGTTCAATCAAAAGGAGCTTTTCAACATTTATACTTCTGTGGTGGATTTTAAAGACTTTGTGTATCAGTCTCTCCCATCTCAGCTGCTGGAGCTGGAACTCCTTCAGAGTAGTCATAGAGGTTTTGGTGGCCTCCCTCACTCGGCTCTTTCTCCTTGGTATCTCAGTTTTTGAGGACTTCCTGCTCTAGTCAGATTTACCCTACATGTAGACCTCCTGCCCCACCACGTAGACCTTTTGCTCCATCATGTAGACCTTCTGTCCCACCATGTAGACAATTTGCACCACCACATAGACCTTCTTAGCCCACCATGTAGACCTCCTGCCCCACCATGGAGACCTCCTGCTCCATCATGTAGACCTCCTACCCCATCATGTAGACCTTCTCACCCCACTATGTAGACCTCGTGCCCCGCCACATAGACCTTCTTGCCCCACCACCAAACCAGAAGAATAGTTTCTCTCTTTGTAGCACCTGCTGGGATGAGGTTGCTGCTTGTGACTATCAGCCCTGATCCAGATCAGAACATTCAGACCCAAAGCTCTACCTGTTTTGGAAGTCCTGCAGCTCCGTGATGATCTTGTCAATGTTGAGTTCGGCCCACAGAAGGTCGTAGTAGCCGGAGACGCTGTTGGTGACCGAGTTGTACAACGAGTAGAGTCTGGACAGCAGAGAGAGCTCCTTCCGGATCTGGAGCAGCTCAGGAAACTCTGCAGGGAGACGACCGGTCAGGAAGCAGGAAGAGACACTGAGAAGTGGGCGGAGCCTCTCTTACCGTGAGGCGGCAGTCCAAACAGCTCCTCTCCTGCTGAGTAAGTCGTATATTTATTCCACAGCTGCTCGAACTCGGCCTGGAAACTCTGCAGACGCTCGCTGGCTTCAGCGGGAGCTCCATCCACCACACCGGGGCCCCTGTACAGGACCCCACGACTCATTAAACAAACATCTACTGAAGGACGGAGGTTCTAGTTTAGGGATTCAGATTAAAGTTCTACGATGAAACATTATGATGGTAGACAGAATGAGTTTCACTAGACTAATTTACATGTTCATTTATAATTAGTGGAAACATTTAAACTAGTTTTTGCTTAAATACATGACTGTAGTTCAAAATATAAACAGTTAATGAACTAATGAATGTCTCAAAAACTACAACAACATGAAGATGAAACTACTGAAAAAGATCTGACTGGACTTCATTTTGTCAACACAGATTGTTGGTTGAACACAGATTGTTGGTTGAATATCCTCAGACTGAACGAACCGTGTGATCATGTCTACCTGAGGTTGTAGTCGGAGCAGAAGCTGTGAACGTTGCTCTGGAAGATCTGCATTGCACTCAGCAGCTCAGCCTTCATACTGGGTTCAACCTTCACCAGAATGTTCTGGGTCTGCACCACCTGAAAGCACAACAGCGGTTCTGCATCTCTGGACTGTATGTTCTCTGAGACAGAAGCCACAACACTTCACTGAAGCTCTGATGTCCAGGTTTCAGCGAACGCAGCTACTGATGACTGTAGCAGCCGTGAAGCCAAACATCAAGGAGCTAACATTCAACAAGGAAACCTCAAACCTCAGAGACCTTCTGAGAACCTGCTTCCTTACCATGAGGGCCTTCTTTTCCACCATCATAATCCTTCTCCTCTACCATAATAGATCTTCTTCTCCACATAATAGATATTTTCCATCATAACAAACCTTCTTCTCCACCATGATAAACCTTCTTCTCCATGTTCTCCACCATAAACCTTCTTCTCCACCCTAACAAACCTTGTTCTCCACCAGAAAAAAACTCCTTCTCCACCATAATAAACAACCTTCTTCACCATGATAAACTCTCTTCATGTTCTCCACCATCTTAAACCTTCTTCTCCACCATGAAAGATCTTGTTCCTCACCAGTGTGTTGAGGTTCTTCCAGGCGTACATCAGTCCGTCCAAGCGTTCTGCATTCCCGTCAGTGAAGAGCAGCTGGTGTTTGCTGAGCAGAGCGAAGGATTCCTCCACCGGTCCGATGGTGGTGTCGATACGAACCTCCTCCTCCCGAACCTCGACCCGAGAACCGCACCAAGAACCAAGAGTGAGAGCACAACACCATAAACCCTCCAAGAAAGCCGTCAACATCTGGCACAGAAGTACCGATACTAACATTCTAAAGCTAAAAAAGATCGACGAAAATAACAAACATGAGATACATAATGAGACTTTAGCTGAATACTGTAAATAAAATAAGTAAATCTGTACAGAAATATGCAGGTGTGATGTTTACAGCTTTGGCCTGTCTTGTTTTTTATTTAAGGTCAACATGGAAATGAAAACTTTTATTGTTCTGGATTATTACTTGATGTTATCTGCAGTTTAACAAACAGAATCTGTCAATTAACCGTCAAACTTTCACAAAGAACAAGAATTCTTATAATAACAGCAGATTTGTGGATCATAGAGGTCTAAATACAGTAAAAAAAATCATTTTACAGATAGATATAGAGATATATAGAGAGATAGAGATAAAGATATATATATATATATATATATATATATATATATATATAGAGAGAGAGAGAGAGAGAGAGAGAGAGATATTTTACCATTTTGTAATGTTTAATAGTCATAGTTTTCCTATTAAATAACACCAAGTATCTATAAAATAATGGTGTATTTTGATGATAACAGTGAAAACAAATTATTACTTATTTTCTGTGATTTTATTGCATATTATCTGTAATTTAACAAAATGGTGAATATCTGCACAACTATGGTCTGAAAAGTTTAGTTTTTTTTACAGTTAATGAATGAAACTAAAGGTGAGCGAAGGATTTATAGTATGAAAGCAGAAGAAAGAACGAACAACAGGAAGTAGTTCTAAAAATGAGCCAATGAACGGACCAATCAGAGAATAGCAGCTATAAAAATAGACCAATGTAAGAATGAAAAAGGAAGAGAATGAGAGGAATAAAAGAGGAAGTGAGCAGGCAGCCAATCAGACCTCTCTGAGCGCCGCCATCGCTTCTCGGACGTCCTCCAGGTCTGTGATTGGACGCTGCAGGCGCTTGGTCAGCCCCTCCACCAATGAGAAGACGGCATTCATGTCGGCGGACGCCCGGCGGTTCAGCTCGCCGCCGAACGCCCGTTTCCAGAGACGACACTCGTGAGCCAGAGCCAGCTTCAGCCGGTCGGTGTCGAGAAGAACCGAACCCACGGGAAGAAACGGAGGGAGCTCTGAGATCTGATCCTCCAGCTTCTGCAGGGCAGCAAGGCATCATGGGTAAACCATCAGGGCAGCAGGGCATCATGGGTAAACCATCAGGGCAGCAAGGCATCATGGGTAAACCAACATACTCAGTACACACAGTATTACTACAGTACTACTACAGTAACACTACAGTACTACTACAGCAACACTACAGTAGTAACACTACAGTAGAAACACTACAGTACTACTACAGTAATACTACAGTAGTAACACTACAGTAGTAACACTACAGTAACACTACAGTACTACTACAGTAACACTACAGTAGTAACACTACAGTAACACTACAGTAGTAACACTACAGTACTATTACAGTAACACTACAGTAACACTACAGTAGAAACACTACAGTACCACTACAGTACCACTATGGTAACACTACAGTAGTAACACTACAGTAACATTACAGTAGTAACACTACAATAACACTACAGTAGTAACACTACAGTACTACTACAGTAACACTACAGTAGTAACACTACAGTAACACTACAGTAGTAACACTACAGTAACACTACAGTAACACTACAGTAGTAACACTACAGTACCACTACAGTACCACTACAGTAGTAACACTACAGTACCACTACAGTACCACTACAGTAGTAACACTACAGTACTACTACAGTAACATTACAGTAGTAACACTACAGTAACACTACAGTAGTAACACTACAGTAGTAACACTACAGTAGTAACACTACAGCAACACTACAGTAGTAACACTACAGTAGTAACACTACAGTAGTAACACTACAGCAACACTACAGTAGTAACACTACAGTAACACTACAGTACCACTACAGTAGTAACACTACAGTAACACTACAGTAACACTACAGTAACACTACAGTAACACTACAGTAGTAACACTACAGTACCACTACAGTAGTAACACTACAGTAGTAACACTACAGTAGTAACACTACAGTAGTAACACTACAGTAACACTACAGTAGTAACACTACAGTAGTAACACTACAGTAGTAACACTACAGTAGTAACACTACAGCAACACTACAGCAACACTACAGTAGTAACACTACAGTAACACTCCAGTATCACTACAGTAGTAACACTAGAGTAGTAAAACTACAGTACTAACACTACAGTAGTAACACTACAGTACCACTACAGTAGTAACACTACAGTAACACTACAGTAGTAACACTACAGTAGTAACACTACAGTAGTAACACTACAGTAACACTACAGTAGTAACAATACAGTAACACTACAGTACTACTACAGTAACACTACAGTAACACTACAGTAACACTACAGTAGTAACATTACAGTAGTAACACTACAGTAGTAACACTACAGTAGTAACACTACAGTAACACTACTCACTGAGTACAGGCAGATGTGGGAGCTGAACTCCAGCAGTGACGGATCGTTCTGCAGGAACATCTGCAGCTGCTGCTCTGGAACCTAAACACAAACAGCTGTTACTGAAGCCCAACAACAACAACAACAACAACAACAACACAAACCTGGGTCCACAGAGCAGAGAAACAACCGAGTTCATTCAGAGCGTCGACAACTGGAGCCTTCAGGACCGACATGATGGAACCCAGCTGCACCAGTAACCTGCTCCCAGTAACACACACACACACAGACACAGACACAGACACACAGACACACACACACACAGACACACACACACACAGACACACACACACACACACACAGACACACACACACACACACACACACAGGTCACTACCGCACAACTACACACACACACACACACACACACACACACACACACACACACACACACACACACACACACACACACACACACACACACACACACACACACACACACAACTATACACACACTACAGACAAATGACAACCACACGACCACAGAGACACACAACCACCACAAACAGACAAAACACAACAAAGAGACAAAACAGCCACAAACAGACACACAACCACACAGACATACAACCACAAAGATACACACAAACAACACAACTCCCTCCCTCCTTGGTCACTGACCTGCAGACATCTCTGTGTTCGGCCAGCTGTCTGTCCAGCGGTCGCAGCACCGGAGCTTTCACCTGGACGTCCTCACCTGCATCACGAACCGCCGCCTGCTCCACCTGAGATTCACAGAGAAGAGAGCTGGCCCGTGATTGGCCGTCGGCCATCAGGTTGCTCCACGGTTCCGCCAATGAGGTGAGCCTACCTGCTGCTGTCTGAGCTGCAGGTGAGCGTAGCTCCACAGAGGAATGTGATTGGCCACCGACAGCAGGATGTTCAGCAGCTGGTTCACTGCAGTCTGACACAACCACAGAGACAGACACACAAACGCTGTGAGGCTGCCGTCAGGGATCGCACAGAAACGCAAAAACAAACACAAGACACAAAGAGACACAAAACAACCACAGAGACACTAAAGCAGCACAGCCGTGCTGGAGGAGTGTTCTATACTGTATGTATCAGAGGGAGCTGGTGTGAGGCTCCCTCTGGATCATCTGGATCATCTGGTACCTGCAGCTGGTCCAGGCTGGGCCTCAGCTCCAGGACGGGGATGCAGAGCTGGACGGAGGCTCTGAGGAGAGGATGAGGAGCTGACAGTCGCCTCCTGAGGGCCTCCAGGCTGCTTCTGACAGCTGGAAAACACAAAAACACGAGAGAAACACGACAAACACAACCACCAACAAAAAAAGATGCAACATGACCAGAAAAAGATTTTAAAAAGATGTAAAACAATGAAAATATGACAAAAAATGGCCATAAAAAGACTATAAAAGATTTTGGTTGGTTGTTTATATGTTTTTATGGTCATGTTACAGAAAATGTTCTTTTTTTCCTCACCTGTACCTCAACATTTTGCATCATTTTTTAAATTTCTTGCTGTAACTGGAGAACCAGCAGAAGAAACGTCTTCATATTTCCACTGCTTCTATTTTACAGCTCCAGGTTCTAAACGGAACGTCTGCCTCCTCAGAAGTCAAATCAAAGTGGACTCAGCTAAAAGACCTTCTCCAGGAGGAGGTGGATGAAGCTACCTGTGACCAGAGCCTCAGTGGTGCGATGACACAGCTGACCAATCAGGTTGTAGAAGCGACAAGGAAGACAGGAGAGACAGCGAGTCTTCTGTCTGGAGTCTGGCTGGAGGCAGTGGAAGGACCCCTGAGGAGGACAACAGGGGATGGACAACAGGGGATGGACAACAGGGCCACGCCTCCATCGGGGGGGCAGTGGGCGTCTGAACGTTACCTGCAGATGAACGGCATCCGTCGTCTTCATCTTCCTCTTCAGCTCCTCAATCAGCTCAAACACCAGCTTCTCCACCTGCTGACTCTGCCTGAAGAGCACAAAACACCACAAGTTCTATGGTCTGGAGCTCCACTGGTCCACATCAGCAGCCCACAATCACTGATATTAACCTGCTGCCCCCCACAGTAATCAGATTACTTCTGTCTCTGGTATGACATTACTAGCTACAGATTCAATTCAGACTCCACAGCAGGAACTCAGTGGAACTAAGGTGAGGTTCTTTGGTTCCTCCAGTCCTTCGTATGACTCCTTCTAGACCTCCTGATAAGTGGTACTATCTCAGCTGGACTCTTTGGTTCTCCGAGTTTCTACTTTGGAACCTGAACTTTCAGTAACGTCTTTCTAAAGTGTTTGTTTCCGACGTTCTTCAGAGGACAAACTAATAAACCTGTGAGGTTGAACATCAGACTGACCAGCTGAGGGCGGCAGCAGCAGCCTGGACAGAGCGGTCCGTCTGCTGCAGCAGCTCCTCAGGTGAGACAGGTGAGTCTTCAGGCAGCAGCAGCAGACAGCAGGACGACATGGACTGAAGCAGCCGACCGATGCGACAGTCCAGCAGGTCTGAGGAAAGCTTGGCTGCCTGGTCCAGTTCAGTCAGAGCCTCGTACACGCTGTCTACGACTGAGGAGGACAGGTCAGTCATCACTGGACATCTGGTCGTCTCTAACGTCTGCACGCTTCTATCGCAACAGGGAGTAATACAACACATCTGGTTCTGCCTCCAGCCCACTCACATCCGTCGGTACAGCCGGCGGTCCAGGACAGCGTGGTGAGTCCAGGGGAGAGCGCCGCCTCCACTCGGCTGACCAGCGGCTGCAGGACGGGCAGCAGCAGAGGAGGGATCCTGCCCAGCACCGAGCTGTAGTCCTGGAGGAGCTCCAGCAGCCTGCAGAGGAACCCCAAGGAACACGACGTCAGCCGAGAAGAACAGGTCCAACAGAATCCCCAGAACCCATCACAACCCACATAAGCCACCAGAACCATCAGAACCAGCTGTTCTCACCGGCTGTACAAAGCTCTGAGCGGTTCTTCTCTGGAAGCCATTCGGAGGACAGCCTGTGGAACCGTCACGCCCAGTCTGCTCATCCAGCGGGCCTCCTGCAGAACCTCCAGAACCACAGGGTCCAGGTTCACAGAGAGCGCCTGCAAACACACCATTACCAAGAACAGAACCACACAGACTGGAGCGCTCAGTTCACTGACTGTAGGACAGTCTGTGGTGAGTTCACTGACTGCTATAACTGTAGGACATTCTGTGGTGAGTTCACTGACTGCTATAACTGTAGGACAATCTGTGGTGAGTTCACTGACTGTAGGACATTCTGTGGTGAGTTCACTGACTGCTATAACTGTAGGACATTCTGTGATGAGTTCACTGACTGCTATAACTGTAGGACAGTCTGTGGTGAGTTCACTGACTGCTATAACTGTAGGACAATCTGTGGTGAGTTCACTGACTGTAGGACATTCTGTGGTGAGTTCACTGACTGCTATAACTGTAGGACATTCTGTGATGAGTTCACTGACTGCTATAACTGTAGGACATTCTGTGGTGAGTTCACTGACTGCTATAACTGTAGGACAATCTGTGGTGAGTTCACTGACTGTAGGACATTCTGTGGTGAGTTCACTGACTGCTATAACTGTAGGACATTCTGTGATGAGTTCACTGACTGCTATAACTGTAGGACAGTCTGTGGTGAGTTCACTGACTGCTATAACTGTAGGACAATCTGTGGTGAGTTCACTGACTGTAGGACATTCTGTGGTGAGTTCACTGACTGCTATAACTGTAGGACATTCTGTGATGAGTTCACTGACTGCTATAACTGTAGGACAATCTGTGGTGAGTTCACTGACTGTAGGACATTCTGTGGTGAGTTCACTGACTGCTATAACTGTAGGACATTCTGTGGTGAGTTCACTGACTGCTATAACTGTAGGACAGTCTGTGGTGAGTTCACTGACTGTAGGACATTCTGTGGTGAGTTCACTGACTGCTATAACTGTAGGACATTCTGTGGTGAGTTCACTGACTGCTATAACTGTAGGACAGTCTGTGGTGAGTTCACTGACTGCTATAACCGTAGGACATTCTGTGGTGAGTTCACTGACTGCTATAACTGTAGGACAGTCTGTGGTGAGTTCACTGACTGCTATAACTGTAGGACATTCTGTGATGTGTTCACTGACTGCTATAACTGTAGGACGTTCTGTGGTGAGTTCACTGACTGCTATAACTGTAGGACGTTCTGTGGTGTGTTCACTGACTGCTATAACTGTAGGACATTCTGTGGTGAGTTCACTGACTGCTATAACTGTAGGACATTCTGCGGTGAGTTCACCGACTGCTATAACTGTAGGACATTCTGTGGTGAGTTCACCGACTGCTATAACTGTAGGACAGTCTGTGGTGAGTTCACCGACTGCTATAACTATAGGACAGTCTGTGGTGAGTTCACTGACTGCTATAACTGTAGGACAGTCTGTGGTGAGTTCACTGACTGCTATAACTGTAGGACATTCTGTGATGAGTTCACTGACTGCTATAACTGTAGGACAATCTGTGGTGAGTTCACTGACTGTAGGACATTCTGTGGTGAGTTCACTGACTGCTATAACTGTAGGACATTCTGTGGTGAGTTCACTGACTGCTATAACTGTAGGACAGTCTGTGGTGAGTTCACTGACTGCTATAACCGTAGGACATTCTGTGGTGAGTTCACTGACTGCTATAACTGTAGGACATTCTGTGGTGAGTTCACTGACTGCTATAACTGTAGGACAATCTGTGGTGAGTTCACTGACTGTAGGACATTCTGTGGTGAGTTCACCGACTGCTATAACTGTAGGACATTCTGTGATGAGTTCACTGACTGCTATAACTGTAGGACATTCTGTGGTGAGTTCACTGACTGCTATAACTGTAGGACAGTCTGTGGTGAGTTCACTGACTGCTATAACTATAGGACAGTCTGTGGTGAGTTCACTGACTGCTATAACCGTAGGACATTCTGTGGTGAGTTCACTGACTGCTATAACTGTAGGACATTCCGTGGTGAGTTCACTGACTGCTATAACTGTAGGACATTCTGTGGTGAGTTCACTGACTGTAGGACATTCTGTGGTGAGTTCACTGACTGCTATAACCGTAGGACATTCTGTGGTGAGTTCACTGACTGCTATAACTGTAGGACATTCTGTGGTGAGTTCACTGACTGCTATAACCGTAGGACATTCTGTGGTGAGTTCACTGACTGCTATAACTGTAGGACATTCTGTGGTGAGTTCACTGACTGCTATAACTGTAGGACATTCTAGTGAGTTCACTGACTGTAGGACATTCTGTGGTGAGTTCACTGGCTGTCAGAACTGTGACCCCTCCTTATGAACAGCAACTAACGGTGTAAACCAGACAGTTCTATGAACACTAGTGGTTCTGAAACACCACCTTGCTGTTGTGATGTCGGACCAACAGGGCGGCGCTGAGGCGGGGCGGGGCGCCCTCTGCAGCCTGACTCCAGCCCTGCAGGTGCAGCGCCTCGTACTGCAGCAGCACCACGGCCGTCCTGTTGTAGCTGCGGATCACCTGAGCCAGCAGCGATCCCTGCAGAGACAGACAGACGGTCACTGAGGACACATCCAGGTAAGACACCCACCTGACCCACGAGAAGA